>NC_081451.1:17986992-18009695 GCF_007210705.1 Tigriopus californicus
TAATCCCTGAAATGAGCAAAAGGGCTCCCAGTCAATTGATTCTAACCTTTTAGCTCTCGATTTAAGTCTCATGTGCACTTGTGATTGGCCAACTGCATTTCAAGTGTTGAAGCAAATTGCATTTTTAGCAAGAGCTTTCCAAACATAAGGGAGTGTGTCTGGCTAGGGGTGTGTCGGGACGGCGAGGAACTACAGTATGGGCGCGTCGGGATGCCCGGGACTCTCAGAGCTAATAGATGGTCCGATTAAGAATAAAAATTGTTATACCAAACCCAAAACGTATTGAGCGGCTCATTTTAATCTCATCTGCGCCAGATCACGCAAGGACTTCTAGAAATATGGACTGAACGAGTCCTCCCCAATTGTCATATTTCGGGGAATATTTTTCAATATTTCGAGTTCCTTTTATCAATATCATTATAAGGAATGTAGATGGTTGCAATCAAAGGCAAGTAAGTCCTTTTTATATCATTTGATTGGCAAGTGGCGTGTTCAATAGTTAGGTAAATTGTTGAAAGCTCATATAATTGCCCAAGGATTCATTTTTTTATCATTCATTAATGTTGCATACCGTTGATCTTGGCTCACTCTCTCCTAAGTTCGCTAAGCCCAAATTTGGCCAACTTAATTCATTTAGCCACATCTCTTGATCATTAGATGCTATTACTGAAAAAGGTGAATGAATGGTTCAGGCGCTACGAAATTGTGTCCTTTGATGTGAGTCCATGACCTGATTTACTCAAATTGACTTGATAACTTGTTCAAACTACACAACTCGCTTACTTGGGATGATTTTCTCTCAAAGGAAGGATCCTAGGAGTGTTTTTGTCACAACATGATTGGATATGTTACTATTTTTTCACACTATGCGTAACACGTCATAGCACTCCAACAACCACAATCCAAATCGTTATGAACTAATATAAAAGAAATAAAAGATTACAATTCATCTTTTATTGTCCAATCTTTGTGTAGGGCTGTGTAAAGATGATCTATAACATTAAAGAATGTTCAGAACTGTCTAGTCATGTCCTCATGTCTCATTATGTCCAATTCCAACGCATGTCGTGAACATGATCACTAGTGCCTTTGTCGACACGTTTTTCGACACACTTTTTGACACACTCTCCGACACACAAATCAATCCAAACTTACAGGTCTATCTCAGTATATGCTCTCCTCTTTTTTTGTCTTTTGTTTACTGATCCAACAGAAGTGGGTGTTCAAGTTTTGGCGCCTCCGGCGTTCGGCTTTCTCTCAAGATTCAAAACCCTGCAACCCACCAATGTGGTGTCCCTCGTCATATACAGTAGTACAATAGTTCGACAACAGCATGTAGTTCCGTTTGTGTTCTCAGCTGTTTTACTTCTGTTCCCAATTCGCCTGGAACGTCTGATTTGTCTCCTCTACAACTACTAGTGGATCGCTCTGACTCTTTCAAGGTCATTCAACGTTCGGGTCTGTTTTGTCCGTGGGTTCCTCTAGTTGGGGAAACATTTTTTTTCCTATTTTCTCCTTTGACTCTGGAAGGTAAGATGCTCAATTGATTGGTGGTTTTACTACCATAGGGAGAGAAGTCTATGAGTAGACACACATCGGCGCGCTCAAACTAAAAAAACTTTGAAGAATATGGGCGAAACAAAGATCCATTGATCAGGTCTGACATATTTCAAAACTAAAAGTGTGGAAACCTTTGATCCAATGTTCACTGACCTTGACAATGTTGATTGTCTCCAAGGTTTAAAATCAATTTTGTATGAAAACAGAAACGGTTAGGTTAGACAGAAACCCAGGGGATCAATCAAAAATGTCTTAAATAAATTGATGCTTTTCACAATTGGTCTTGAAATATCCCATGATTTTGACTGGTCATAATAGACTCACAAACTTGATCACTTGCCGGGAGTGTCCACTTGAAGTGAGACGTAACTTTTGTACTGCATTTGTAGGCCAAAGGCAACATGTCAGTCGAATAAATGTCGCCAAAATTGGCCAACTTACGGATGGCCTTGATTCATTGAAGTAAACAATCATTGTGCAAGGATCAAACACAAAGAACCGACGTGCAACTAGAAACCAAAAATCTATGAGAATTAGTTGTGCATTACTGTAACATCTCTATCTAATTATAAGTACTGTCCATAATCTTGGATCGAGTGTCCAATCTCTACCGGTCTAATCTTCATTAGGCCGACTAAAGTCAATTTTAGTCGGCCGATTTTCGATTCGCATTTTCAAGCAATCGCATGAATTTATCTTATACGGACAGTTGAATAACCTCCGCCAACTATTGCGGCAGAGCTCGGTATTGCATCATAAATAGCAAAATTTCCAGTATGTGGTGTTAGCTATCAAGAAATATTAGAAGCATATTCATTATCAGACCAAAATGATTTTCTTCATTAAAAAAAGCAAAAAAGAACCTGCTGACACAAATAGTCACGTAACCTTATGTAAAATCCGATCCGATCCAAGTCGATCTTGGACACTGCCTTCGGCGTTGGCTCTTGTACTTTCGCCTTCCTTTACAGGGTTGATTACATCATCAGCTCATGCTAGATCAGCTGCCGTCACTCCAGCAGTAGAAACACTCTCACTACTCTCACCACCCTCGGTCTCCTTGTCCTTGTTTTGATCCTCAGTCACATCGTTAGCTTGTGCAGGATCCCAGGGCCAGCTAGCTAGGACAGTCGTGCCTCAAAATGAACGTCCACGGGTTGATCAAGACCAAAGAGCTTTGGGCCTTGCGGACCATCGTCCACATGTAAGTCGGTTTTACAATTAGTGTGAACATTTTGATACCCACTTCTGACAATGTGTCGCCCCTTTGAAGCCCGAGATGTTCGATTTCGTCCAAGATGGTGGGAGGGCGTTACCTCAGGGCGGAGATTGTCCGGAAGAAGGGCCGCAATCTCGTGAGTGATCCCATTTCCAACAAAGGTCTGGCCTTTCCACTCTCGGAACGAGACCGTCTCAGCGTCAGAGGACTCGTGCCTCCTCGGATGTAAACAAATATATATATAGAACCCTACTATTAATAAATCATTGATGAAGTGACTTCTCATTGCCACCATGTTACTATCTTGGGTAGTTTGAGCATTCAGGAGCAGGAGCGGGTCATCATGGATGAATACACCCGGGGCTGGGCGGCACGGGCGGAGCAAGAGCCCGAAGATGAGATCATCAAGTCCGGGGTCAGTCCCGACAACATCCGCAAATGGAAGGTTCTCCAGAGCGTTCAAGACCGAAACGAGACTCTCTTCTACAGGTAGAACAACAAGGCAACATTGGGGTCCTTTTTGGCCTTTTTTTTTGGTTGGGGGTTTGGATTAAAAAGTGAGGGTTGTTTGTCTAGAATCCTCATGGACAACTTCCAAGACATGGCGCCCATCATCTACACGCCCACCGTGGGCTGGGCGTGCTCGCATTTCTCGCAACTCTACCGGTACGGCACAAAGCAAAGAGCTATTTTGTCCCTGTGGTCAGTGTTTAACCTTGATCTAATCTTGCAGTCGACCCCGAGGAATGTACTTTTCTCACGGAGATCGCGGCGAGATGGCCTCCATGGTTTACAATTGGGAATCCGATGAAGTGGATGCGGTCGTCATCACCGATGGAAGTCGGTGAGTAGCAGACAATTGAATATGGCAAGGACTTTTCTTACCAGGGCAACTTGGACATACGCGCACGTACGTAGATTGGGGTTGGCGCCCCAGAGAGTGCTAGAAAAAAAAATGGAACATTTATATCCATCTTAGCCAAACTTCATGTGTGTGTGGTGTGGCACAGGTTCTTGATATCTAATATCTTAAGGTTTTAGGAGCCTAATCAAATCATTTGCGTACAGTTGATGATTTCATATAAATCCTGAAGCCAAATTAATTGCTTGACTTGAATGCGTAGGACTCGGAATGGTTCGAGACCCACTCGAAATGCTTTAGCAAATTAAAATACTCAAAGCCATTTCAGTCAATGAAACATGAGTACTAAGCATGATAACCTCAAGAAATGTTTCCGATCAGGATCCTGGGCTTGGGCGATTTGGGCTTGGGCGGGTTAGGCATTTCCATTGGCAAACTGGACTTGTACGTGGCCGCCGGAGGTTTTCATCCCCGTCGAGTCCTCCCCGTGGTTCTGGACATCGGCACCAACAACCAGAAGCTCCTCAACGACCCCAACTATCTCGGTACAGCTCTTCTTCCGTTGACGTGTTTTAGAAATAATCACACCTCCAAAATGATTGCTTTGTCTGGGCTAGGTTTGAAGCAACCCAGAATCGACGGTGAGGAGTACTACGCCATTATGGACGAGCTCATGGCCGCCATCAAGCTACGTTGGCCGCGAGCCCTCATCCAGCATGAGGATTTCCAGTCCAAGCACGCGGTCAACCTTTTGAAGAGGTGAGACGCGTAAGCCCTCCCCCAGCAAGCATGACTCAAATCCTGCACCTCTGTTGACCCCTCTCTGCTCATTTGTCATCTTTTTCATCCCTGCTGCCCCAACTTTCCAGGTATCGGTCAGAGTACCTCATGTTCAATGACGACATCCAAGGCACGGCGGCCACGGTCTTGGCCGGGCTCTACGGCGCGCTGAAGGTTCAGGGTCTGCCGCCAGATGCGTTGAAGAACCAGAAATTTGTGGTGGCGGGTGCTGGATCTGCGGCATCCGGGGTCCTTCTCACCATCCGAAACGCCATCACTCGACGGTAAGCGAAAGCGGCGGTTGCAAGAACTTGGGAAATCCCGGAAGGGGAGCGTACCGTTTGTATGGCGTGAGAACTCATTAGGGCTGGCCTAAACATGCAAATGCATTGCTTTGCACTTTTTCCAATTTTTTTTGCACAGTTGAGCCATGCCTCCTGTCAGAGGTTTGATTCAATGACGAACCCAAAATAATTTTGTGAATAGAACGCCCTCAGCAATAAAACTAGGCTTCAGAATACAATCAATTGCATACCATAACATACATCTCTATCAATTTAAAACGTGTCCTATTGTCAAAGATTACGACTATACAAAATGTCAATTTTTTGTAAATAAAACGAGTAAACTCAATGCAAAACCTAGCAAATGCAGTTGTGTGCCTAGATTTTGTAAAAAGTAAAAAATGCAGGAAAGAGAGGGTACCGGGTAAAGGGGGCTAAAATGACTTTTTTACCATGGTAACAATTCTCTTTGCAGTTTTACAGCTTTTTTTTTTACATTTTCATACCGTTTTCCGCATCACATTTCTAAACCTTTTTTCGCCAAATGACACTTTTCAAATAAATGAAAATAAATAAAGAAAGAAAA
Organism: Tigriopus californicus; assembly: GCF_007210705.1. Lineage (NCBI taxonomy): Eukaryota > Metazoa > Arthropoda > Copepoda > Harpacticoida > Harpacticidae > Tigriopus > Tigriopus californicus. The sequence continues at coordinate 17,992,284 of NC_081451.1, forward strand.
TGTGGTCATGCGTTTTGTAGGCGGAAAGAGGAAGTGGTTTCAAGTTTGTTGTTGATAGCGTTGGCAAAAGTCACAGAAAATCAAGTTTTGAAGTCTGTTTGGAAATCAAATTGAGCAAAACTTTTGGCTTCAATGAGGATTGATCTTTAAAGGTTAGGTGATTCCATTTTTTGCTTACCGCGGGGAGATAAAATAGTGTCACAGGGCCGTTCGGGCACTCTTAGTCGGCTTGGACTAGCTTGAGCCGTTACACGTATGTTTTCCTTTATTCGCACTACCATGGCCTTAATCATGAATGTCACAGTTAAAAATCAAAGAGTAAACTCATTAGCACACGTTTCATTCAAAAAATATGAATTACTCACCCATGAGCCAAATATCTGCTTACGTCGTTAAATCTACTGGTGGGCTCCTCTGTGGCTCCTACTATCTCAGTGGCAAAGCCAAACTCACTCTCATAATCAATTCCGTCTATTAAACACGTTTATCGTACTTAACGCTCATGTTTTTTTTCAGGCAAGTAACAAATACTTTTTTTGGATGAAAAGTGTGCGAAAGAGTTATTTTTTTGATTCAAAACTGTGACATTCATGATTAAGGCCACGGTAGTGCTAAAAAGGGAAAGCATACGTGTAACGGCTCAAGCTAGTCCAAGCCGACTAAGAGTACCTAAACGGCCCTGTGACACTATTTTATCTCCCCTCGTTAAATAATAAATGGAATCACCTAACCTTTAAAGATCATTCTTATTTGCTCTTGAAGTAAAAAAAATCATTAAGGCATAGTTTGGCCTTATTGGGTATTGTTCTTTGCATTCAGAATATAGAACTGACATATTTCAACGTTTTCACTTCTTTTTTTGAGTTTAGGAGTTGCTGAACTTTTTTTTTTGAAAATTGACGAACAGATATTTTGATTAAAATCATCCTCCAAAAGGTATGGTTTGGACAAGCGAGAAGCAGGCAATTTGATCTACATTGTGGATGAGAGAGGCTTAATTACCAAGGCTCGTGACAATCTGGACAAGATGGAGGAACTCTTCTACGATCTGAAGACCTTCGCAGCCGAAGAGACCAACATGGAAGGCATGGAATTACTGGAAGTGGTCAAGACGGTCAAGCCCAACATTTTGATTGGCCTCTCTGGGGTTGGGGGTATTTTCACAGGTAAGAGGGCAAGCTTGCACTCGTCCAAGCCAAAAGACATGCAGTTCTACACTGCTCCCCACTAAAGTACCTAGACATTCCACTGTAGCTATTAATTTCGGAATATCTTGAAGGGGCATTTATCAATGCGCTACAAAGCCCAATTGAGTTATTCTAATAAGGCACAGAAGTTATGGTGAACGAAAAGCGCCATGTCATTTGGATGGATCGTTTTTGTCCACAAAATATGAATGGTCATAGAGTTCCTGATTGTGACGAAAGTTATTGAATTAATCCCTTCATTATTATGAACTGTATCCTCAGCGTCCATTTCTACACACTTCCCTGACTCGGGTTTTATTTCCCCGTTACAGATGATGTTCTCAAAGCTATGAACAAATCCCCAACTCCGCCCATCATTTTCCCTCTCTCCAACCCGACCTCTCGCTCGGAATGCTCTGCCGAAGCTGCCCAGAGATGCACTGGGGGCCGAGCCATTTTCGCCTCAGGCAGTCCCTTCCCCTCGGTGACTATTGACGATACCATGATTGCTTCCTCCCAATGCAACAATAGGTAACAATTCGATTGCTTTCATGGCTATTAAATTGATGCTTGGATCAATTCTTTGGTATGACGACAGACAGCAAGGCCGTTTGCCGCTTCAGCAACTGCTTGACAACGCTCGATACATACACCCATTTTAAAGTTAGGCCTACACATTACAGGATCGTATGATCGCTAGTCCAGGTCAGGATGACAAAATACATATTCAAATAGGACATACGTACTTATTTTGTTGGGCAAGCCAGTTAAAGAAGAAGTAGTAGAGCGTAAAGAGATTAGGTTTTGTGGAAATGGGATGATCTTTGTCATTTTGAAATTATATAATGTCAGTAATGACAAAGAGACTTTTTGACGCGGTACAACAACTTGCCTCGGACACGCAACCTCTGGCCCTGGGTAGTCATTTTTCCGAGACACTTGTCATCTACCCAATGGCTATTGCACTACTAAATTTGATCAATTGTGTTCATGTGCTCAAATGGGAGGTTTGATTGACTTTGATAAAAAATGGGCTCTCTATCTATAGAAGTGTCTCTCTATAGATTTCCTATATCAAGTTGGTCTCCTTAAGGGAGGAGTATCATTTTCCTAAGTCGAACCAAGGCCACTATGATCGTGAATTTTGACATCCTTGAGTTTAATTAGCTTGTCTAGAGATTCAATTTTAGAAGAGCCTGATAGCAACATTTTTCTCATGCCTTGCTTTAGTTCCTGATTTCATGTATAAACAACATTATTGTTTGATTCATTTCTCTCAGTTATTGTCCCATCTACGTATGCTGAAGAATAACGCTTGCACGGTGTCCATCATACACTACTACTATTATCACAGCTACTGCTACTACTACTGCTACTACTACTACTACTACTACTATCATTACTTACTTAGATGCTTGTGTTTTATTTTTACTCTTCATTCATTGCTTCGAATGCTGATCTCCTCCTTAGTGATCAACTCCCCCATGACGGTGAGCTAGAACCAGGCAAAGTGATCGCTTCATCGCAATGCAACAACAGGTAACCATTTCATTCAAAGGAGCACCGAACCACTCGCGCAGACACTCTGTAGTCTTCTCGAAATGCTGGAGAACCGAATCCTCATGCCTTTTTCCCCTTGGCCTCTCTGCAGATACATTTTCCCTGGTTTGGCGTTGGGTGCGGCCTTGGGTCAAACGGGTGTGGTGACCAATGCCATGATCAATCGGTCGGCTGAGGCCCTGGTGGAGTTAATTTCCGAAGACGATCTCAAGCGACGTGCCACCTTCCCCGAGAGAGTGGACATCCGTGACATCTCCAGTCATTTAGCTGTCCGGGTCATTCAACAAGCCATTGAGGAGGGATTGAAGGTAAGCAGGGTTCAATAAGGCCTTCATTTTGACTCAGACTCCCGAGGATGTTGAAAGCATCTCGGTCAACTTGTGTCATCTGTAGGGAGGTAAAAAAATCCAGGAAACATGTCCATTTTATGACACCAAGTCAGCATAAAGGTTGGTTAAAATGTGCAAAAAAAAAATCAAGGAAGTGCCTCAAATTTGTAAAATCAAATTAATGACATATCAGCGCAAGCTAATGATTGCGGGCGGTAAGAACGGTTTTAAAAGCAGAAAATGGAGTAAATGGCGGGTATTGAAAAGAATGTGCACTTGATTTTCTCAAGCAGACCCGAAATTCATTGCACTGTACAATGAACTGATTGTATTTGTACCTGCACCTAGGAACATTGGACATACACTGTGCGTTGACGATCAAATCATGGAGGAAGTAAGGGCTACGTAGAGAGCGCGATTCGAGCTAGCCAGGCGGACTCGTTTTCAGAGCAAATGGGTGACAGCTGAATGGCTGTTGGGGCATGGTTTCTGATTGTAGAGGCGCTGCTTCCAGTCGGCTCGAGATGCAGTGCTGTAGTTACCGATTCAGGTGCAGGAATAAAAACACAACAGACTCGATTTTTGTTGCCCTTCTATGTTTCTTCTTCTTTGATCAAACTAGCAAACAAACAGCCAACAACCCATTGATTTTTGCTGACACTCTCAGGGGTGACCCTTGCACCCAAACGAAGAGAGCCATCGCATTTTCCATTTTTTTTTCAAGAGGCAATCCCATTGTCCAATTTCAGGCGGTTTCTTTGACTGTGGGTGTAGTTAGCATATGAAAAGTTAAAATATGCAAAAAAAAGCGTGAAATGTTCCACATATGCAAATAAACCCAATTTAGGCCATAAAACGTAGAATGCATATTTTGACCGTCTCTAGTCCTCCGACTGCCTTGGCCACATCCTACTCTTAGTTGTGCTCCCGCCACTGAGACTTGAAATCGATCAAAATTTCAATTTCAGATTGGAAACCTGCAGGCCAAAGAAGCCCTGGAATATGAGGGCGAAGAAGGACTAAAAACTTACATCGAGTCCAAGATGTGGAATCCCGAGTATCGGCCACTCGTGTATCTCCCTCCGGGGAAAGGTGAATAATTGAGGATCACACACATCTAATGGAGTGGCCCCCACTTTTGCATCAGTGGTGCGTCCAGAGAGGGTGGCAACCGTTGCCAAATTATTATCATTATTCGAGACGCCCAGTTACAATTTATGCCGTATTTTTATGAATGCATGTATGATCCTTCATTTCAAAAATAAGAACGTGCAAAAGAATCCCACCCCCAATATATCTGCTTTTCTTGCTGTGGTTGTGAGTTCACCTAACCGGACCCGTTACATTGATATCGGTGTGGACACCGATTATCAATTGGTAGCAATCGGACGATAACCGTCTGTTTTAACATGCAATCATAGTCCATGACATTGGGATTGGATGTGGAAAGCCCAATGGGTTCGAATCCATACCGAATCGAGAGCGAACCCAGTGATGTGCTTGAACCGAGTAGGTTCTCCTCATTGTCTCATTTCTATTGAAACTCATGACATTCGTTATAAGGGTTCTTGTCCAGTCATTCTCTGATGATGATGGTGATTATTATCATTATAGCACTCTTGATCTTGGCAATACCGCACCTCCCAACACCATCGCCGTCTTTACCCTCCTCCTCCTCCTCCTTCTCCTCCTTTTCCTCCTTCACATGATCATTTAAAGCAAAGTCAGGGCGAGAGCCACTGAGCGAGTGTTTGAGTGGTGAGTTGGTGAGTGTCCGTTCGTCCACTGGCAGCGACAACTGTCGGTGAAATCTTTGAAATCTTCCAAATCTCCACCATTGTTCGATTCAATCTTGTTCCAGTGTTCAGAATGAGACCACCTCAAAATGGAAGAGAGATTTCCGGATCAACCCCACGGATGATTGTGACTGTGATCCTGCTGGGTGGCGCCCTGCTCCCTTGGGTGGTTGTTGGTTCGGAGAAGAATAGGGAAGAGAAGCTGTTGAATATCTTCACGTTGGTGCGATTCCAGCAAAACCCGTGTGTGGCCATGGGCACCATGATGGGTACCTGTATGACCACTCCCGAGTGCTCAGAGGCCCGAGGCACCCCGGGCAACCCTTGTGCTTTGGGTAAGTAAGGAGGCCTTGTTGTTATTGACACTTCCACAATGACAATGGAAGAAAAAAGCCGTGGATGGTTAGAATCTTTTTTTTTTGGGGGGGGGGGTGTCTTGAATCCCAAGATTGCATCTTGTGTTAGGCTCTCCAAGATTGATCTTATTCATGTTTTTTTTTCCACTAACATGCCGATTCCACCTTGATGCTCATAAACGAGGCTATTCAATTGGTTTCAGTACTTTTTCCCCATTGTGCGATTGCTCTTTCTTACACATTGTGTCTGCGAGTGGCTTTCAACAATAAACATAACAATGAACCATTCATGCAATTGTTTTACTTATTTAGATTTTTCTGCATTATTTGCAATATTTTGCTTTGCTGCAATTTTTACCGCTGTGACTCAAAAACTTGACTCTTTTCATTGATTTGTTTGCCCTTTTGCTTGAAAAAATGAGGGTGGAAATGAAATTGGATTGAAAAAAAACTTTTTTGTCCATTTCATTACTTGTTATTGTCATCAATGTTTTTTTTTTCCTTGATTGCTTGAATATCCTGCCTTTTCCAAATCGTTCAAGATAACATATTTTAAGCTTTCAAAATCGAATTGTTTCAGTACACGGTCAAAAGCAGTCAATACATGATATAAATGCCAATGCGTTGTTGTAGCCAAATCATTCAAAATTCAAGAACCTTTCGTTCAAAGGAAATGTATATTTGTAAGATCTTTATTGCGAGATTCCCCTCTCATTGGAACGGGCAAACAAATTAGTTACACTTTTCTTTTTACATTGACACAGTGCTAAAGACCGAAGGAAAATATCAAGGATTGCTTCAGGAACTTTGTCGTATTTAGCCTTTAGCTTACTGCGCATTCTAGATGAAGAAAAGTAGTTGCAATAATGATTTCGACGAAAAACAACATGCTTATTATAAAAGTGCGTGCTCCCTGTTTAATGTTTCTCTACATTTTTGCTCAGCGCCAATTTTTGGCACTTCGGGCATCAACCAAAAGAGCTTGAGGTCATTGAGTGACAAGGTGCACATTCTACTTCAAATCACCCACTCGCCAATGGATCTCTATATGCGGAGTGAGGAACTGAATCACGTGTCTTTGCTTTGCAATTCTCGGAAAAAGTGAAAATTTCCTTTTGGGCGAGTCCGGACTTGTGTCCTTTCTAAAATAATGGTCAAGTCCGGTCTTCCCAAATCGAGTGGAAAACTCTAGACACTGCAGTCAAAACAATTTGTCCCAAATCTTAGCAAAGTCTTTTGAATGAGTTTTTTTGCAAATTTCGAGACTTATCCCGGGATCTTATTCTACCTAGACAAAAACAAAACTTTGAAAACTATGAGACACTCAATAAATTCAGAAAACTTAAATCTGAAAAGACGTGTTGAGTAAGTTCATGGTCAACATAATAATTTTTCATAAAGCTCAGTGCATGAAGGATTTTTTCGGACATACATTTGCTTTTGCACCTTTGAAGCAAACTTTGTCATGGAAGAATGGATTCTAAAGACAATTTAACGACAAAAAAACATGTTTAAAGTAACTAAGTATGAGCAAAAGCATTTTTTGCGGGAAGCTTCCAGCCATTTCAATTGGATTAGGTCTTTGAAACGCCAAATTGCCAAATCGCAAATTCGACCACAAACATTGGTCCCTTATTCATTTTAGATAAGCATTTTGCATTTTCTGTTGATACTCTGATGGTTTCAATCAGGGATGATGCACATCTTTGACAGGTTTTGGTGTGTGCTGTGCCTTTGCCCAAGGCTGTGGAGAAGTGATCACCAGAAATTGCTCCTACATTCAAAGCCAGGACTACCCCAAACCCGTGACAGAGCCGGGGGAATGCCAGCACATCATCCGAAGATGCGATTCCAACATCTGCTTCATCAGGTAGTCAGTCTCAAACTTTGGGTGGCTCTACACTACAATGGAAAAACAGGATTAAATCCGGTTTGAGGATGGAAGTAGGACTAGTGCTGGGGCGAGTCCGGACAAAGGAGGACTCGAGTCTTGCACTGTACTCAGGTCGAACAAAAAGACTCACTCATATTGCGAAATTCAAGCCAAAAAAATCATGTTTCTTTTTTTCACAAATCCGGACATGAGTCTTTTAGAAAGGACTCCAAATCCGGACATGAGTCTTTTAGAAAGGACTCGGGCTCGAGTCTGGACTCGCCCCAGCACTAGTCACACTTCAAACCTGGTTTTCCATTGTAAGACGCCCTTACTTTTGCTCTCAGAAAAGAGCAAGAAACGAAAAATGCGTCCCTTTCAAATCTTGCCCTAATCTAGGTTCGATTTCGACGAGTTCCAAATCGATGATCCAGCCGTTGTGGATGACGCCACAGATGACGGAACTTGTGATATGGATACCATTTCTTTCACGTACGTACCCATGTCAGTTGTCTGTCCTTTTAGGGTTGGAGTGAGCAGTTGTTGGTTTGGTTTATTTTGTGTTCCTTTCTGTGCTTGGTTTAATCAATGACTTCTGGAGATTTGGGCTCTCAAAGGAAGGGAAATAGGATCATTCACTCAGCTAGTGTTGGGGCGAGCCCGGCATAAGTCGGACTTGCAATTTCTCCAAAATTGAGTGAAAGACTCGAGCGAGTGCACTTGGACTTGAGTCCAGACCCGACCCCAACACTAATCTCAGTCTATCTTAACTTATAGATGAACTGAAAATTTGAGCTCAGGAGGTGAGGTCAAAGTCATGTTGCAATCACAACACAAGATTTGAATTTTCGACCTTCTCTTGCTCAGCCAAGTAAGCGTTTTGTAAAAGAACTCTCAAATGACCCACTTTGCCAATAAATGAGTTCAAATGATTAGGTTTTAACCTAACCTAACCTAATTGAAAGATTGGAGTTTCTTATTTTATTGCTTTATCTTGAAAAGTGGCTTTGTGCTCCTATGGCTCGTGGACAGTCCATGCTTCCAGAAGACCGTGCACAAGTGCACCAACTTCTGTTTTACCTTTTACTCATCACTCGTTCTTTCAGTACAAGAAAATGCGTCCCAATGTTAGTCAGAAACGATTTGAAATCCAGTCTCCACTAAAATATCGAAAACGTTTACTTTGGGATATTTTCGTCCCCACTCGTCAAAATTGGAGACATCTTTTCCCTGACATTTGACCTGAGTAAACTCGCTTTCCGATGATCTTATTAATAGATCCGGCAATGGAATCAGTGTCCCCACCATGTGTGGCACCCTAACGGGTCAACACTTGTATATGGACGCAGGGGGACCCGGATCCACGACAGAAATGTCCGTCACTCATGCTTTCAATGGGGGAGCTTCCCGGATCTTCAAGTACAAAGTGACCCAAATCCCGTGTGGAACCACGTGGACCCCGCCTCCCGGGTGCTCCATGTACCTCACAGGGACCTCCGGCCAGTTCCAGAGCTACAACTACAATGGAGGGTATCACCTCAACAACCAGAACCACAAGTGAGTTGCCAGGGATTCTATGGTCAACTGGACCATGTCTTTAGGTATTTGTGCTCAACATGTAAAGACGCGTCAGAGTCTATAATACGCCAGGTTTACCTCTGACTTAGAACCTTTTCCACGGAATTCGGGCCATACTTACTCGCTGAACTGCAATTATGATTCGCATCTTCGAGTTTTTTATATAAAATGGTCTGTTAATGTTTTGAGAGTGCTAATAACGTCAATAAACATTATCGCAAAGTAGAGCAAAACCACATGGCTGCATTATTCAAGCCAAGACTCCATTCTAGGATCTGCTTCCGCCAAGAAGAGGGCTACTGTCGGATCCAATACACTCAAACAGACGATCCCTTTAGCTTCAAGTTCACCGGGAGGGCCAACTCCCGCAGAGCCTCTTCCGGTGACCGCTTTTGCCGCGGGGACTACCTATTCATTCCCAACGGGCGAAATTCCGACGTCATGGGAGCCAATGCGGTAAGCCAAGGTGGCCATGTGTGCTTAGTGTATCCGTTGACGACTTTATCACTGGACACCGACGGTGGTGGGGGAAAATGAGTAATTCTAATTCCAATCAATCAATTCATTTCTCGTTACTCGACTTGACTCAAATATAGCCTCAGAAAGCATTAGCCAGTTTTGATATCAATTGCACGTCTGTGTCAAAAATTATGAGCATTTAAAACTCGGACCAGGGAGGGCGCAAATTGAATGAGCTAGCTACACGTTGGTAAGATCTTACCAAGGTGGTGCTAAGCAAGTCATTTTCTGCCCACGTTGTACTACAATTCAAAATTGACGAACGCTTTGTGAGTCAACTGAAGTCTTACTTGTGTGAAGGAAAATGCATTTGGCTGATTTGGATAAAAGTTACGTTTCCCCCAACCTACCGTCTCTGTCCAGTGATAACGTCGTCCTTGGTGTATCGAATTAGGTGAATGTAAGGAATAAAATGAAAATAGTTTTCATTGATTTCGTCACCGATTGATTGATTATTCCGACGTTGTTTATTTATATATGTTCTCAGCCGAATCATCAGTACAACACATAACACATGATCTGCTTTCTCTTTGCTTGATTACTTCAGTGCCGCGGGACTTTAGGCACCAGTCATAAGGACCGTTTTTGCGGGAGCGTCTTGAATTGCATTCAAGGCACCACCAAGAGAAGAACCATTATAAGTGATGTGCCTGGTCCGTTTTATGTCCAGTATGTGACCGACGCCAGGGACAATGATTTCCCCAATAATAACTTCGGGTTCAGTCTGAAATACATGCAAATACCTTGCTGAAAGAAAGAAAAATGAACAAAAAACGCGGGTTCAGTTCTCAAGATATCACATACGTTCAAGCTACAAAGTAATTTCTACCTACTTGTCTGACTCGTTTTTGGAAAGCTCTTGACCTTTTCACATGATTTTTCAAATAGTTTTTTAACCCAAAAATAGGCCATTTCAAGTTTCAATTCTCATAGAATCAGTATGGCAATTGTCCAACTCGTTCCACTTTCCAAAAACTGTGATCAAAGCAAAGATGTTTCAGCGATTCAAAAACAAATCACGTAATGGAAATAAATTATCTGTTAATCAAGAAGTGTTCAAAGCCTTAAAATGTATGCTCCAATTCCTTTTCCGCGCTGTTTTGCACCCTCTTCTAAAGCATAACTGTTAGGTACGAAAAGCCAAGCCATGATTTGAAAAGCCGGGGACTCTCATGTCTCAACAATATACCTCGAAAAAAAAGAGTTACCTTTTGAGGCCGAAGTTATTCTTTTTTTAAGTTGAAAAAAAATGCGAAAAAGTTGTGAAAATTCGCAAAAAGGCTTACATATGCAAAAAAAGTTGCAATGATGCAAAAAAAGATATGCTCCAATAGGGCACAGGTAGTTTTTGGTCCCTTTTAGTCTCTTTGCTGCATTTTCAGTTGTTATAAAATTTAGCCACCCAACTGTATTTACTAGGCTATGCATTAGGCTTACAAGAAATGAACATTTAGTAAGTCTTGCAATGTTCAACATTATCACACATTTTCAATTAGAACACATGTCATGGTTAACAATTGACTCTCTTCCGGAGCCCACTGTTGTGGTGCTTTTGTTCACAAAATAGTTTTGGGTCGGATCAAAACCCTGACGGCAGATGTAGCTCAACTGCAACCTCTCCTTTTTGCAGACTATCCCAAACCCAAAAAGGGAGTTTGAGTTTGATATTCAAATGTTTTGGTAGACCAAATATCGTATGAAGGTTTAGTAACAACAACTAGACGGACCATAATCTTCAATTTCATTATAGCGGGGATTATATTCTTTACAGTTGATCATAGATTAAGTGAAAACCCAAACAAAAAAAAAATGATTTAATCCTTCATCTAAACATGTTGCTCAGAACTAAATAAAAAGGTCCCAAGCAGGGAACAGCAATATAAGAAGGAAACAGAGAGGACTCAAATGACATAAAAAGGGCAAAAAAAGTAAGAGCTTCGTCAGGTTTTAACTTTTTTTTTTCAAGGTCTACTCATTTAGTTTTCACAGACAGGGAAGAGGCACCGAGTATTATTGTCTTGACTCAACAACTATTGGAACTTTGAAAAAGGAAAGGAAAACGACGTCAACATAAATTTTTGAGAGGTCACTCGTACTTTTGAGGCTTGATAGTTACTTGCCAATGGATTAAAATGGAGTACCTATTCATTTATTAATTCAAAGAATGGTTCATGTCGAATTGCATTTTCATACATTGTCACAGTTTTACTCATTAACATGCTTAAAAAGTACTTTTTAACCAAAAAGTGCTTTTTGAACGGAATTTGTTTTTTGATAGAATTTTCTGTTTTTACAAGAGTTCTTTAAACGTTAGAAAAGTTTTTAATCTAATATCGCGCATTGTAACTTGGTTTTAAGTACGTCTATTGTATTGAAAAGTATCCCACTGACCTCCCAAATTTGTATGGAAATCATCAAACAGCTGCTAATTGAACGAGTCAAATTGAGTGAGATTTGAGAGTGATTATTCAAAATTATAGCAAAGGATATGTATGAGGAAATCATGAGTGTGCGGGACTAATGCATAGATTTCTAGACACTGGATGTCAGACGACCGACCACTTGGCTGGTAAAACAGTACAATAGATGGTCTCCTGGGAATTGATCACAAACCGGTTTATTGCACTGTTTAGCCAACCGAGTGGTCGGTCGTCCGACATCCAGTGTCTAGAAATCTATGACTAATGCCATACACTCCCTTATCGGCACCAAAGAAGCCTGCTTGAGCCAACGTATGCTAAATGAGTGAAACCTGGTCCCTAGGGAGATTTGACAGTCATCCTTGTTTGCTTTCGTCCAAAGGTAATGTCAGTCAGGCCTTTTCCTGACTAGAATGCAATACACCCTAGTCATATTTGTATTTTGTATTTGTATGGTGCCACTCCAACACCAGCAAGGGCGATAGAGGAGTATTGGAAGCTAGACATATATTATTTGATTGCTATCACATTGAATCCATTTTGACGAAGGTGAGATTACGACGAGCATTTTTGAACTGTTTCACGGTTGTTCGTTCACGTGTTGATACGTGCAGTTGGTTCCAGTTGGCGACCGAACGCACTGCGAATGCGTTTCTCCTAGACTGAGATCTGAAGGGACGTGTCCCCAACTCATTTCTCAAGGTAGCTTTAGAATTTCTGAACATTTTTTCCTCAAGGTAGTAAAATGTAGGATAGTCAACACCGCCCAGGTCAAAATCTACCACAACATGGAGAGCTTTGAATGTCCACACTAAAGGTGATATTTTCGTGGCTTGTCCGCTTCACCGCTTATCTGCTTGACCCTATCAAGAAACAAATGAAAATTTGCGTCGATCGAAATTCTTTACTCAGATTGGTTGAAGAATAAGGCAAAGTGGTCAAGCGGTCAAGGGGATAAGCCACGAAAATGTCTGCTTAAGTCACATTTTTCCGTCTCTCCTCAAGAGAGTCCAAGTTTGAAATGGAGAAACGCTCCAAGTAACTGAGGTTGCCATCCAATCCACAAATTTGTTTAGTGCACCTTCTCTGGATTGCTTCAATTGTATCAACATCACGTCTTAAGACGAAGGAAAAAGCTGGAAGGCCGTATTCCAGAGTGGGAAGGACGTATGTCTTGAAAAGGCTAATTAGTAGCTCTTTGTCCTTTGTGGTGAAGTGCCTCTGTAGCGTGCCTTCGTAACATATCCACCAAGCGGTTCGCCTTGATACACGGAAACATGGTCACTAAACACAGGCCGACCGTCGATATTGACTCCCAGATCTTTATGGACTTGAACCCAAGACAATGCCACACCCGACAAAGTATAGGGCGAGATTGTGTTTGATTTGTCAAATCGTTGGACGAGACACTTTTTCACATTGTAGGTCATTCCATTCCTATACGCTCATTCCCTTGTGGTGCCTCGCGAACAGCACCTCGGCTCACGATTGTCTCATGATGAATGGTAATTCAATTCTAATTGGTGGTCATTTTGAATCAGAAAATAAAGAAGCATTAACATCCATCAAGTTTATTCTACGAACGCTTCATTGGTGACCCCGACGTGATAGTTTGAACTACAACTTTTATATCAATATGGCAAGGTCTATCAAGGGGTCGTCGGACGACCCTCTATTATCAGTGTCAGGAGTAGGTGTTAAACTTCCAATGTTTTGGCAGGAAACGCCCATTGCTTGGTTCTCGCAAGCAGAGTCCCAATTCGTTTTGAAAGGAATATCTTCAGACAAAACCGAGTGTCACCATGTTGTGGCAGCACTGGATCAATCCATGGCAAAACGCATCGTGGATCTGCTTACCTCCCCTTCTCCGGCGGGAACTAGATACGCCACTCTGAAAGATCGTTTGCTATCTATGTACACTCTATCCTTGTACCAAAGAGGTCAACGCCCCATGCGTATTTCTCCTCTCGGCGATCGTTTACCAAGTGTTTACAATCTTTACGGATCAATTACCCGAAGAGATTCGTACTCATCTAATTCCCCAATTGGATCTTTTTTCTCCTCGAGAATTGGCTTAGGTTGTGAAGCTCCTTGCTCATTCAAGTCACAAGGTTCGACTTCTCATCCCCATTCCCGCGTCCAATCCGTCCAGGGAAACGACGAGTTCGGCCAGCAATACATAATGTTGGTGGTCGATTACGTTTTGTCACAAATAAAAAAAAATCAGTCCTATTTAGTCGATTCTGGTGCACAAGTCAGCATTTTACCAACGTCACGTTCTATTCAATCGTCGAGCCAAAGTTATCTCTCGTTCACTGCAGCCAATTTGTCGATCATCCGCTGTTTCGGTCGATTGACCCAATTTTTGCAATTTGGGGATTAATTCTATTCATGGACGTTCTTTTTGGCGGCATTGGATCAGCCCATCTTAGGAGCAGACCTTTTACGGGCCAATAACCTCATAATCGACTTGGCTAACCAACGCTTGATAGAGTCCACCTCAAATCGCACAATTTTGGGTCATTTGGGCAAAGCTGGTGCTCCAAGTCTGACCGTGATTCATCAAAAACCTATAGATCCTTACTCTGGCTTGTTGGAACAGTTTCCAGAGATTCTCACCCCAGCTTTCAACAACGTTTCCCCCAAGTATGGTGTCTTTCATCATCTTCTCACCACCGGTCATCCAGTCTTTTCCAAAGCACGTCGGTTGGTGGGTGAGAAATTGGAAGCAGCCAAGGCTGATTTTCCTCTGAATGTCTACCAATGGCCAACAATTCCTAATCAAAAGTGCTGTATTTGAGTTCAAGTGGTCGTAGTTTGCAAGAAAAGAAAGCCAATGGACGCCAAGTTTGATCTGTGTATTGTTCCAATACAGCTCCAACTGCCACACTGGAAGCATCTGTTGTGAGGGCTAAGGGTGCCGAACCATCCAAGAAGTTGAGAAGAGTGGCATTGTCCAACTTCGTCTTGGCCACGTGAATGTGATTCGCCAAGACTGAATTGAGGGCAACGTTATGGCGGATGCTCTCTCTGGCGTGTGCTCGTTGTCCTGGGTGAAATCGATCTCCCCCCCCCCAGCCCTCGCCCAAGCTCAGACGTCTGACCCGGAATGATCGTCTGTGCGCACATCATTAACTGCCCTGAAATTTGAATTGGTTGAAGTGTCGTCATGAGTTCACTTGCTTTGCGATACTGCACTAACCATCCCTCGTCCTTGGGTGCTTTCAAGCCTCCGTCGCACCCTCTTTGATACCGTTCACGCCACGGCGCATCCGGGGGCTTGCGGGGGCCGAGGGCTCTTGTCCAAGCACTATGTCTGGCATGGTCTGAATCGGGATGCGACACTTTGGATCGCCCAGTGTATAGGGGATGTCAAGTAAAGGAAATTCAAGGAAAAATGTGGTCCGGCACCCTGATTTTGGGCATTTTGGGGAGAGAGAACTAAGACAAACATCACAGTCAACTCGCACCAGTCGCCCATTGAATTTTCAATAATNNTTTGGTGTTAATCAGTGAACGCACTATCAAATTGGCTCAATACCACAATGCTAATTGCCTAGACAAGCATGTAAAATGGAAAAAATGTCAAAACCCAATGCATGCACAGTGCGGTTTGGCTGGGCATGTTGTCTTTGATTTTACTCCATGGAATAACGTCAGTTGTCCTAACCAACGGGGCAAGGTTATTCGTCATACCAAAGCGCCTGTCCAACATTTGGAGACGCCCTCCGCCAGGTTTCAGGTTCTGCATTTTGATATTGACGGACTTTTAGATGTATCAGCCGGTTTCAAGTATATCTTGGCCTGAAGCTAATCCCTTATCCGATATTACGGCTCTTTTTGGTGCCCGTGCCTTACTTACCGGCTGGATTTGTCGCTTTGGACTTCCAGAAACCACCATCATGGATCGAGGAGCCCAATTTACATCCTCCTTGTGGCATGCCATTGGTGATCATGTTGCGGAGATAGCTCCATGAAAAGTCAGGGTTAGGTTAGGTTAGGTTAGGTTAGGTTTTGGTTTCAATTGGCTTAGCTGGAGACCATGCTAAGCCAATTGACCTGATTCAAAGCCGATCTAAATGCCGGCCAGTCACCTTTCTTGAAGTCTTAGACACGTTTGTAGTCTCGTTTAGTCTCGTTTGTTAGGACAAACTCCAACACCAATCTCAATTAGACAGTGGTCACTAAAGGCCATATCCCACTTATTTTCGACATAGTCAACATAGTCAATGTCGTTCGTGAGAACAGGGTCAAGAACGTTTCCTGCCTTGTGCGTTGATTCAGACACTATTTGATCAAAAAAGCCGCTGGACAAGGCTTCAAGCAAGTCCCAGTCCTGTTCAGAGCTCGCCAAACGTGAGCTCCACTTAACACCAGGATGATTAAAATCCCCAACTGTTAGTGCATCATTTACACGTGTAGACAAAAATGCATTAAGGCATTGACGGTCATGCTCGTTAGCCAAAGGTGACAAATACACGCAATAAATCTCAAACGAATCAGTCTGAAGACCACAGACACTTGGATCATCGACTTCTAAAGTATGACAATTTATGCCTTGTTTACATATGATGGCAAGGCCTCCACCTCGAACTTATTTTGTATCTGATCTATCCTTTCGGCAAATCAGGCGATAACCCACAAGATATAGGTCACTGTCCAAATGCCACACGAGTTCAACCACGTCTCCGTGATCATAGCAATGTCTACGTTGAGCGTTTAAAGAAGAGTTTGTAAATCAACAAGTTTGTTGAAAACACTTCTTTCGTTGAGATATACCACTCTGAGCGACATGGGCGTACACTTAGTTGGCTGCACCAGATCCGGTACGGGAGAGAATTGGAGGGTCTTCAGGCTGTCTCTTTTTCTTTTTGCCCTTGGAATTTTTCGTCACGGGCGATATCAAACAGGAAGGCTTTTTCCTTTTCGTGTTCGAGTTGTCCATTCCATCATCCACCGTCCTTTCTTTAGTTTGCTTCAGTATACTTCAGTTAAAGGTTAAAAAACATTGCAACACAGAGTTTGCCATCAGGATTCAATAAATCTTCATCGACGTCAGAAAATTTACTTCATGTCAACAGAATTCTTAGGGAAAAATTTTCGATTCCCATTTTGTACTTTTTCTTAGAACTTATCTTTCTCGTTTTCCCATCCAGTCTCCAATCAAATTACTTGCTTATACAGCATTCAAATCTAGATGTTTGTGATGACCCGATAAGGGTCTCGGTTAACAAATTGCATTTACTTTCCATTAGCAAAGAAGGTTGGAGAATATTTCAAGTTGGAAGACAACCAAGATGTAGGTTCTAGGAAGTCCAGTTTCCTCAATTTATTCTAAACACGATCGAACAAGTTTATTAATTGGCTTTACAAGAGACGAGGGAGAAACCAGATGATTGTCCAGGACCAGGGAATACGTAAAGCATACCCAACATATTGCAATAATACGTCCAAATCCGTGGACGAACACTTCGAAAGTTTCGATATAAGGTTCGCACTCCTGAAGTGCGAGTAAGTGAAACAAGTGAAAACGAAACGTATTAAGGAAACCTTCCGACTGACGGAACCAATTAGACGGAATTAGACGGAAGGCTAAAATACACCTAGTGTGAAGCTAGAATGCAATTGAATCAAAACCTGGGGCAGCTCATAACGTCAATGGAGTCCAACCAGTTATTTCCGAAAATAAGTTCCTTTATATATTTGTGCGGTCTATGATTGGACGGTTCTAAGAACAACAAACAATAACCTGGTTAAGCTTGAAAATAATGGTTTCGAATCCTAGCGTCCTTGT
>NC_081451.1:18009746-18030396 GCF_007210705.1 Tigriopus californicus
AAGTGCTTAGACTAGTATTACGATTCCCTGAAGAGGGCCTTGTCAGGGTTGAAAGCATTTTCACGGGATGAAAAAAAATTGATTGATAATATTTGTGAGCCTGCACAATTCCTCTACATCGTTGAATAAGCTGTTTTATAGATTTAAATAATATGGTATTGAGCTTCCTTTGATGTTTGTAATTATTAGTTTTGTTAATTGTGTTTTGCCTTCATATCTAGCTTTATACGACGCCTATCCACTTAGGTGAACTACTTCC
The DNA here is from genome assembly GCF_007210705.1 of Tigriopus californicus. NCBI lineage: Eukaryota > Metazoa > Arthropoda > Copepoda > Harpacticoida > Harpacticidae > Tigriopus > Tigriopus californicus. The sequence continues at coordinate 18,010,006 of NC_081451.1, forward strand.
AGATGGATGGCACGGAAGAAGTGGCCAAAAATTGGCCCTATCACACAACGTATGGAACACTCACCTAAGTGCGGTCAAGGAAATTTGTCATGGTTCAAGGGTTGAGCTTTAAGGTTAAACGTGAAAACAAAACTAGCAGTTTTGAAGAAAAAAATAGCACAATTGTGAAGCAATTTCACATTTCTCTCCTGTAAGCAATAGTTTCCGCAAAACATTCATCTATTCGATAACCGATGGCAGCTCTCTCGCTCAGACCGCCATTTGAAGATGGGTGTCCCAACTAAGGGATATTCCCACTTCATCATCGCAACCAACGTGCCACATTAGTCATTATCTCCCCCTCAGGAATGATAACGGGTTCGCCCTTTAAATTGTTGTTAAGGCAGCAACTTATGTACTCCAAAGAAGCTTGGACTCGGCTAGTTTGGATTCAAACCAGGATTCGCTGATTCGAAAGGTGATGCTCTACCAATACGGTAACGTATTTTAACATGTACACATTATGGCTGCTAAGTGATTTGACACAAATTCGATTTTCATGTTTCAGTCACACTTCTTTAAGTCTTTTTGTGTTGCCTCCTTACTATGAATACCGACACTATTTAAGTACCTTGATCCATTGCGCCACCCTACGGTACGGCGCAATGTACGGTATATTCTAACTAGAGTCCTACTCCACAATGCTGAATTCTGCTCCTCATTAGATTGAATTAAAATCACAATTCAAAGATGCATCTCATTCCTATTGTCATTTATCCGGGAGAAAATTGACCTGAGTGTGAAAAGCTTTGTGTGAACTTGCATTATGAATGCGATGTTTGCGAAGGAGGCTGAAATACTGTCAATTACTTCATATGCCATTGTAACTCATAAGTAGGCAGAGGCTAAAAGTGTAAAAATTTGAGGGACTAAAAGATAAACAATAATGAACACAAAAACGCAAAAGCCAACTTTTTTGGCACAATTTCGAGATATTTGGCAAGAGCTTGTATGAAAAGAGGCCAAGGGAAGGTAAGTTTTAATTACTTTTCTACTTGTTTCAGCGTTAGATCCACACCATTGATGAATTTAAAGTAGTATTCTTCATTTTGACATGTTTGATACCAGATGTTTAAATCCGACGTCCATTTTTCTTCAAGGTGTTATGTTATGGCAAGTCAAAAAACAAACAGAGCAAAGCAAGAAAATATTTTTTGTCAACGTATGGTCACAAGTAAAGGGTATGGACACACTGATCGAGAGGGCGCAATTGAATGAATTGCCGGAGCTTTCTTGACACTTTTCTGGCCTTGTCCAATAATTCATTAGCGAACACAGATAAGTGATAGGTTGTATCATACGCCTCAATTCACCATTAGGCCGATTAACCTTCTACCAACTTCTACCCATATCCTCTTTGCCAAATATTTGGAACCAATTTGATGCGGATAATAAAAAAAGCAATACGAGTTATGATTTGCCAATCACTCGTAAACGGTCGACAGGATTTATTACTGAAATAATCGCTAACTCGGACCCAGCACAGTGCGTGATGTTTCATATCCTCCAATAACGATTGACTACACCATCGTGATCATCATCGAAACAAAGTTAGACAAGGCCATGTCATATACTTTTTTCCGTTACAACTCGTTAAAATGCTTGCTTCCAAGGGCTCTATAATTATGCATATTTTCAAATTAGGGAAGGGGAATGGAATTTTGAAATGATGACTGTGAGTGAGTTCAAAGAGTGCACCGTTCTCGTGGCCTCGTCAAATTGGTTCGAGTCACCAATAACTCTTTGAGTTGCAATGCACTTTTGGGAATTCAAGCCAGACCTTGGTATGATCGTGAAAGGAATTAAAACATCTTACTCTATAGTTTTATTTCAAACTCTCAAAAAATGGGACAAGGCCGTCTGTTACAGGAGGCTAATTACTGAGAAGGTTATCATACATATACGTATGTATATATTGCACTTTTTACCAATTTAGATATCTACCTATTGCTTGCTAATCAGGATTCTTGATCTGATGATTCCAGTTTTGACGTTTTAAAGCGAGTTTTTGGTGTTGTAGGAGACATTGTGGCATTCAGTCTCTTGAAATCGCGGAGACGCAAACTCTTTAACTCTCGCTCAACGAGCTTTTGATCGTCCTCGTAGGTGTTTTTAGCACTGAAATTCAATAAAAGTAAAAACATCAAATCAGGGCCTACTTAAAAGAGCTTACGCCATCCATTGGCATAGAAACAACAACAACGATTGATTGATTAATCAAGCTACCTAGGGGGTAAAGTTTGGACTGGTCTCTCCGTTAGTTCAATCTTAAAGCTGTCATCAACCTCGGAATCGTGATAATCGTAGAGATCTTCCAGATAGATTGGCCTGGGCGTTGTCTTGTCCGTCTCTGGATCTCGTTGGCCTTTCCTTCGGATTCCTCGTTTTACCGAAGCAATGCCCAACTCTCGCTTTTCGTCCAGGATCCGAGTTGGAGGATAGAGTGGCAATTGGGACCGGAGCTCCTTGAGAACAGGATCCGTGGCCACTTTGGACTTGGATCTCGGAAGATCGACATCTTTCACGGCCAAGAACAGGTTCAGCTCCTCCGCCTTCTTGATCACATGCACGGCCTGAGCATTCTGGAATGGGTCTACGTAGGTAGGGTGCTTTTGACTCTGGGCCAAGCTTTGGTCCTGGTCTGCGTCGCCCTTGATGGCTCTACTCTGAGCAATGCGTCTTTTAGGTTTGCGTTGTCCTTGAGTGCTGCTAGTCTCTTTGTCCCCGTTCACGATGATCTTGAGTTCCCGGAAAGGGTCCAAATTGAACGGGGATCCTCCGTGATCGGTTCGGAACGGGTTCTTCAAGCGGACTCCGTCGAACTCGGGCTGGTCCAGATCCTTGAGGAAGTCATTTGGGGAATCAAGTCCGGGGTTCCCTCGGGAGCCTTTGTATTTGCGAACCGGGATGTTCTCTCGAAACAAGGTAGGTTGGGTTTCCCTGGGCTTTTTCGTGGTGGTTGTGACAACTGCCACATAGTTGTTGGATTCAACATCGCCTGGGGGTAGGATTGGGGCATAGCCATGGGCCTTGGTGAATGGGTGGGTGGGCTGTGGCCTACTTTTCTTCGGAGTATAGGCCACATTGGTGGTCGGTTTCTTAGCGTATTGCTCGTTCTTTATCGAGGGTTTAGCACTGATCCTGGGTCGCTTGGTTCTGGGCTTCTGACGGCGAAACGTGAACTCGGGTTTTATCTTTCCTGATTGCTTAGGAGGCCTGGGTCTGAGTCTGGGTCCAGGTCTGGGTCCGGGTCTGGGTGTGGGCTTGGACAAGCTGAAGGTCGGTATGCGCCTCGGTTTTGGTCTTTGGCCCGGCTTTCGTCGTGACCCCTTCTTCCTTCTACCTCGGCCTTTTTTACCCGCAGCGGGCCGACGTCTGCGGAGTTGCCCATGAGGCCTACGGGCTCTCACTTTTGGCAATAAGGGCTTTCTCATTTTGGGCGGGTAAAATGGGAACGGCGGGCGCCTAGTTGATCTGAAGGTTGCGCGGTCAAGGGACCGCCGTTGTGCGATCGGGTACAAGCCAACCCCGAGGGCACCTGAAAATAAGCTCGGAGTTAATTTGAACGCCAGCAAAATTGCTCATGGGTTGGACATGCGATGTACGATTATACTTGGAGGAAAGGTCGACAGGAATGATTCCCATGAATAAGAATGGAACGCTGAAGACAAGCGATCATGAGTACTTACTTCCCAAGACAAGAGCTGCATTGCCCAAGGCTGCCATGGTTTGGAATTGACTTCCGCCTAACGAGATATTGCTCCTCAGATTGCTCAACCACACCACATCCTTTCCTCCTAAAATCGTAGGTCGTCTTGTTTAGTTCATTCCAACTGAACAGAAACGGGGAGTATCTTGTGCAATAGCATAAAGTTGTCTATAGTTACAGATTTGGATGTCCTCACTGGTCCAAATCAATGTACAATAGATGTATTAATGTAATAAATCAAAATGTTACTAACGGAACGCAAGCTAGAAGGCGCCACTGCATATTCAAATAACATTCTTTGAAATTAACAAGTTTTTTAAATAGGTCTCTCAAAAGAAGATTGATCAAAAACTACGGCTGAAGAAATTGACCAAGAGCAAAGAGTTTCTGCGCATCACTCTGTGGAGTTTCAAAAGAAAGATATTTTGATTGCAGCCGAAAGAGCTTTTGGGACAATGCTTTTAATCAGCAGCAGCAATTTGATTAGTTTGAATTCCGTTGGCATTCATAAATTAGATGATCCAAGAGTTTCCCATTGCTACAAACTTCGATCCTCTTGAAAAGCACCCTGAAATGGTTCGGCCTAAATCTCATTCGCATACTATGTATTTATGTGTATGTGTGTATTTAGGTCCCAAAGGTTTGAAGGTGATTTATTACAATATATATTTGATTGAGACCATGGATACCCATAAGCCATAACGGCTTGTTTTCATGGGGCCCAAATTTCTTGTCGGCGTCAAGGGTTTTCCGGGTTATGGATCATTCCACCAGTTTGGTCCGATGAAGTGGCCTCAACAAGGGCAGAGCTCACCCTTAGAAAGTAATCCAACTCCAGTAAAGGCACCCGGGTCATTGGCAGATAAAGCAGTGTTTAATTGTACATGTCGTCGAATAATAATCTCTCTCACATACCCAGTCCACTGTGATTATGTGATCAAATATGATCTATATGAGCTGTTCTTCGTCAAAAAATTAGTGTTCATTGTTTGCTCTTGGAATTTGGAGAACCACTTAACTCACCAAGTGATCCAAAGTTGACTTCAGCTCCCAGCAATCGCCCATTGTTGCCTTTCTTGGTGCTTTGGGAAATCCAGGGTTGAGCCTCCGGGAGAGTTTCTTCCCAGGTCTGGTTGGACCCATCCCTCATTGAGTCCTGCGTCTCATTATAGTCTTGGTCATCGTCATCGTAATAGTACTCGTAGTAATAGTACTCGGAATCCTCGCCGGAGCCCATTTCCTCCTCTTCCCCAAAAGTGTCATTGAGATTATTGGAAGACATTTCAGAGATGTTTTTTGTTCCAAATTCACCCGCAACTGACAAATTCAATACAGGTTGGACATCATTGGGATCACTCTGGAGAGAACTGAGGGGCATTTCTTTGGCCCAACAAGTGATGAACTGGCACATGAAAAATAGCATCCACATCATCTGAAAGTCCATAAGGAAGCACACGTTTATGATAAACATGGAAAAAGAAACCCTTTCATACCTTTTGGAATACCAAAAAAATGGACAAGTCTTATCACTAAGATATTTCATTATAATAACACTGACAGATGTCTTGAAAGGGTTCAAGGCACAAAAAACGTTTTTGCCCAATCGCTCGAAAGTAAATTCGTTCAGAATTCGAGTTTGAATTTGCAGATCAATGACGCCCATTAAAAATACTGGCTGACAATAAATTGAGTGATTTTTTGTAAAAAGAATCCTTTTCCGAAATATAACTGGTCTATGAATCAAAGTAGCCACTTTTCCTTGGGCATTATGATTTTACTAACCGTACTCATTCGCTTCTCTTGCCAGCTTCATTAAATAACCATTGTCAATCAAGATTTTGACCATGAATTTCTCACCCAACCCTATAACAACATAAATGTTATTCATTGACTATCTAGGCCTTGGTAGGCCCTTATCGTGAAAAGATATAAGCCATGTATTGAGCTTGAGTTATTCATGGTTTTCAAATGGAGTCAAAATCTAGCACACTCATTTTTCCGGCTCTTTGCCATGGCATTCATTCGTTTGGGTTCGCATGCAAATTGCACATTTTCGTAATCAAGAGCATTCATGCACATGTCACCTTTTCTTAACTACGTACAACAGACAGATTGAGCCGTGAGCTTGTACTTTTGGAAGCGTGCGTTTATTGAGCAAGAACAAGGAGGGTCAATGTCAGCAAGGGGCTAATTTGGAAATGCTTCAATACTGTATGTACGATCGTATCAATGTTTGAGGCCACAGCTTGTTGGGTCCAAATATCAGAAGTACGATTCTAAAGGTGTGTGTGCCGGACACATTAAAGGCAGCTCGATCATCCATCAAATTGGTTTCTGACCGATGATGATCCTCTCTATGGAGTGGCTGAATACCTCAAACCCAACCAACCAACCAACCAACCAACCAAAGGCATGTATCCCGGTGAAACGAGGAACAGCATGGAGTGCAGTCATCAAATATGCGATGATTTGTTCATTTCCCCAACAGATGTTGAGGCATTGGGTTCGCCGAGCGAGACACGAACTTTCTTCTCCTTGGACAAAAAGTCCATAAGCACCCACTAAAAGGTGGAGGTTCAAATTCTTTCTCGGTGTCCACATGTACGCGCACAGTACTAACTTAGGTACACACACACGTAGTAGGTACCGTACAAACATAGAGGAAAGGGGAGGGGAATAAGGGTAAAGCTAAAATCCGCCATATGTACGTTAAGTAGCTCGTTCACAGTTAATTCTCCAACTACGTACGTAGATATCGTACATAGAGATGATGACTTTGCTTGGAAAATGGACGAGGCTACTTTCTTCATTTTAGCCGCCAGAATACATCATACACCGCCGAGTGAGTGCTCATGTGTACCTGTAGTTCAGTACGGCGGTAAAATCGGTCAAGAAATAAAAAAAAAAAAGAAATGGCAAAAAATGGCCTGGCTGAAAGAAACCAATAAGCGGTTTCCCCTCTGCCTTATTGGGTCCAACTCTCACGTTAAAAGCCTCAAGATGGTTTTGAATAGGTTTTACAACCGACATCCTGTGCTGATCATAAAATCCACTGAAGACATTTTGAGCCATTTCGAAATGAATGCCCGATGGACTTCTGCGTAAATATTGTTTTCAGTAATGAATGAGTTCATAACTCCCAAGTGGATGGATGATATGCATCAAATTAAATGAGCACAAGTAGCAATACGCGCAATGTCTATTCAAAATTGGATGATGACTCCATATATCTTACAATACCTGATATTATGTACAATATGTTGACAAATTCATTCCAATGGGAATTATCTTGATATTAGCTCGCGGTTAATTTTTACAAATTAAAGCGACAATCATTGCCTTCAACCAAAAAGATCTAGAGCAAGGTCATTCATTGGTTTTGACAAAAAGTGATGAGCCGAAAGGCTCGAAGTAGTGTTCAATGAAAACTGAAATTGGACATGTTTAAAATGGCAGAAATTTTGTACAACAAAAGCGAGTTTTTCGATAATTCGATGACTTTTTGTGAAGGGAAGAGCCAACTCATGACTTTAAGTTTTTTGAAAAATATGGCGAAAAGTGCAAATTGACTTATGGTTAGATCCATCAGCCCCATATGGAGAATTCGTCTTCCATTTGGGCTAGATAAGAGTACCAAAGTTAACAAAATCGAAAAAGTGAAAATGCGAAATATTGTGGGGATGACCTTCCAACGTAAATCATTGGGATCACCTCCAGCCCTTGAGGTCGCCAAGCGTCCAACAATAATTGGAACTCTACCCTCACATATTTACGCTCAGGGATGCCTTAAAGCGGCCGACTCAAACTCATTATCAGACCAACTATCGTCAAAAATGACGTGATCTGTTAGGATGCCAATTCCAGGCTTCAAATAAAAAGCCAAAATCCACAAAAACCATCAATGATTCAAAGCAAAATTACAAAAAACGGAAGAATTAAAAAACCACTGATAAATCTTCATTCTTTAAAGCCTGATAATTTGCTATGAGGAAAACCAGCATCTAAACAAAAAGTAAACTTTATTTATATCACTTCCTGATCAAATGCACTACATTGAAGCATATTTTTCCAACATAGAAATAACTCTAACACAATTCCTATTTCTTAAAAGGCACTTAAGTGCCTGTTCAATTTTGGTGGTATTGTAATGTATGAATAGAATTGGGACTATTTAAGATGACGATAAGTGGGCTTTTAAAGTCTTTTTTGTCGAACTTACGTCTTTGTCTCATTGCAGCAAATACCCATATTGTATTCAGCTTTTTTTAATCTCTGCATCCCAGAATGGGCCCCACATTAACCATGACAACAAATCATCAGTATGTACATGTGTTGTGCAAACGCCATTCTCGAACTGGTTTTATGGCATTTATTCAAGTCAGTGATACTTCTAATTGATATGTTTTCGAGCAAATTGCTTGGGGTCAACTGCGTCTGTCTTAAATGTCTACAGTTAACTCAGTCCATATCTTGAGCGTCAGAAGCGAAAATGTTTGTCACTAAGTGTCTCATCCTATATTTATCTCCAATTTGCTTATCAGTGATTCGTGGTATTTTATTGAATAGAGACCGTTTTGACCGTGGAAAAGTGTGTCTGACCGCGTCTGGGGATTTTCGTTCAAGAATCACTAAAGGGTGGTTCTTACATATTGTATCAAAAATTCATATAGATACATCCAATGAGCTACTTATCTCTTAATAGAAAAAAGTAAATGATAAACTTGTTATGCTCGCCCTTTTCCCCTTGGATTAAAACTATGGTCTGGCTGACAAATAGATACCCAATAAATCACTCATCTTCCGCGTTACCAAACTTTTTCCTCATTCATAAAGGAAAGTCATTCAGTTAATTGACCAGTTCATGTATCAATACTCTGCAAACACTGTATGCACGTTTGCACCTCTTAAAACGGAAATGAAGACTCGATACCTTTGCGATCAGTTGAATGTCTAGATTAGCAGTTTTCTCAACAACATTCGTTTGATCGAGCAATGAACTCATCTAGCATTTATTGAGGAAATGTTGAAAAACCTAATATGGAAAGGGCACACGTAGTCATGGGAAAGAAACACAAAGCCTTTTCTTCCGACTCTAATTGGCTTGATCTTCTGTTTGTGAAAATATCGTGTTTTCTTGATGGTTTTCCATACCTCTCCGGTTTGAGGTTATGGCGAATTATGATAATGGTGTTCATGGATTTGCGAACGGTGGTAGGTAATAAAAAATGTGTGTAGCTGTTGAGATTGCGGTGGTGTTTTATCGGCACATTTTGAGGACAAACCAAGCAGAACAAAGAAAGTGCCAACAGCTGGAATTTGTTTGTCCGTTCATGCCCTATTCAAATATCTTTGGACTTTAGTCAAAACTGTATTGTTTCTGCGGACTCGTTTCGATTTCTTGACTTTTAGTTGGTGAAGCGACACGATTCATTAAGCAATCCACCCTTTCATCTCTTTACAAACAGCGTTTCCCCATTGAATGAATATGTCGTGCCAATTTCTGACCAAAAGAAAACTCATTACGTGAGACTTTCTTCCTTTTAATGGAAATTTCCAGCACCGCCAAAAAGTGCCTTGAATCTCGAATCTTTGAAGAGGAAAATGGCGTCAAAACTACTATCCGAAGCATCAATGCCATAGCGCAAAAAATTCTTTGATTTTTGCGCTTAATCATGTGTACTTTCTCCATTTTACAATCCTAAAAGTTGTCAATAAACCCCTTCGTTTTAAGGACCACCAAGAAGTCGCTCCTTAACATGATAAGTAATTGAGCTTAACAAAGAACATGTGTGTTATTGACGGGTGAAATGGCAGCTTGTGCGACTTTTTGCATTCATTATCCAAGAACAATCAATTGCCATTAAGCGATCCTTGATGAATTAGTATAAACAGAGACTTTGTGAATCGTTGGGTCCAATGGATTATTGCATGTGAATTGTTTAGAAAAAGAAATCACTTTATTGCAAGACATTTAACGCTTAAGAATCTGACTTGACAGTGTTAAAACATACTTATATTCTAAGACTTGCATTCCCACAAATCATGATCATAAAACTGAATGTCAAACACCCAATTATTCATACACAATATTTGATGGTTTATTTGCTGGGTGAAATTCGACATACATTGAAAAATTCAAAATAATTAACTTTTGCTTCCTGGCAATTTCCGGCAGTTACATGTTTTGTACAATGCAATCAATCAATGAAGTAAAAAAATACGTTGAAATAGTTAAACTTTTGAGGGATAACATCCTTGGCATATGTAATTGTAAATGCCATGTTCCAGTGAATACTAAAGTTCCTTGAAAAAAGTGGTTGGTTGACCAACGCATATGGTGAGAACATTTCCATTCATATTGCTTTGGCCAATTTGTCATCAGATTTCTTGCACAATTTTCTCAAGGCGAACTCTATGGACACGCTTAACAACATTGTCCTTCATTGACGCGAATGTAAACTTAATGTACACGATTCAACGACTCACTTACCCCCTTTCTCATACACCTCATGGGTAATAGACTAAAAAATGCTTTCTTGAACAAACCACCGACTGATTTCAATTACTCCATAGTGCACACACACGCACACTTGACGGTTATCTGTGTTGGTTCTGCACCACTTCCTAGCAAGATTGATACTGCGTCCCAGAGTGTCGGAAAGAATAGGAAATTGGTTTTTCTACCACTGCCACTACAACTACGAAGTTGTAGGGGCAGGCACTTGGTAGGAACATTGAATACGCTAACCAGGAGCATTTGGCCGATCAAAGGCGATCTTAATTGCTTCCAATGCCGCGGAATTTTCTTTCCCCCTTGCTTGCAAGGCAGCGCCCGATCGATCGGGAAGGCGAACAACCAGCAAGAGGGACCGAGTATGAGCCCTTGAACGACACCAAATCCTCGGACCTCTTTCTTTTTCTTCTACTTCCTTCCCCTATTTTGAGGGCGAATCTTCACTGACTGTAAGCACAGGTTAGGAGAAATCAGGGATGGACCCAAGCTTACTTTATTCAGTTTATACCCTTATGTCTTTGGAGAGCTAGGAATATTATCCCGAAAAAGCAAGTGTGAAATTGTTGCGAAAAATGAGACGATTTTCGCGTTCTTTGGGCCATTTACTGAGAACATTGGGATTTTGCTTGTCCTACATTTTGAACGTTCAAAATCCTTTAGTAGAATTATATTACATCAACTTAGGAGGCAGTTGTAGAATAGTACCTTCCTCTAATTACTTATTAAGCGTACTAAAAAAGCCTTGCGTTGGCGAAACAGAACAGTCGGACAGACATCAGAAACCAAGGCTGAGATCAAATTTGAGAAATTGGATATACCACGATTGGTTAGTGATTTGCTCAGCAGGTCTGTTGGTGCTCACCACTCATTGTTGACGACCTGATCGCTCGTGACGCCTTATGGCTCCCTTGTAGCGGAGTCCGTTCCTCTGGTTCTGCTTCTTATAGTTCAGTAGCTGGAAGCAGATGGCTGGAAAACCGAATTGGTCGGTTTCAAAGACTCTTCACTATGTACGTAATAGGTGTCTCGTGTGAGTAGAAAATGGTCCAGGATGTTCATCAAACCATCAGCCCCCCCCCGCCCCCCTCTTCCCCCCTTAAATAAATGGGCTTCTCCCATTTGAAACTTTCTGGGCCTTTTAATTGCCGGCTACTTTGACCCATGCAAGAAATAATCACATCTGACGGACATTGAAACAGGAAGTGGAAATGACGTCATCACTATTTTTTGAAAGGTCACTAGAGCTGTTGGGGCGGAACAGTCTTTTGTTTATGGACTGAATTAGCGTTGCAGGTCACTTATTACTGAAGGGAAATGTTCAACTAACAATGCCTTTTAATGAAAGCCTCGTTTTTACTCATTAACACACACAATGCCTACTTTCATGCTTGAAAAGGCAGGATTTGGCCTTATTATTGGTATTCAAAATTTTCATAGCTTTACCAATGCGTTTTCAAAGCCTATGAAAAGCTTTTTGTCTAACCTGATAATCTGTATTTTGAATTTTTATTACTTTCATTGTAGGCTAGTGACCTCCTCAAAAATAGACATGATTCATGACTCATCAGACAACTCTTGCTGAAACGACCCATGAGTCTTAATAAAAGTTGCCGGAGATATGAAAGCCATAAACAGTCTGCCTGTCCACAGATCCGAAAAGCCATTAGCTCAATCATTTTAATCATGAGAGCAGGTTTTGGGCCAACAATGCCCAATAATAATCATTTCGAGGACAAGGTGTTCATTTTGAGTTTTTTTACTTGCTCACAGTAGATTGATTGTCTGAAGCAGCCGCCTTTTATGGATTGATTCGGGTGAAAAGAAACAGAATGACAACTATGGCAATTATCGAAGTCCAATCCAATCAAAAGTCAGATATCGGGATTCGTCAGACGTCAGATTCAATAAGTTGGTTTCTCCGAACCATCTGGGTAGGTCGTTCCGCTGAAAAGGACTTCAAAAGGTTAAAACTTTCAAAAAAATGTTTTAATGGATTCCATAGAAAGGTATAGACACAAAAAAAGTTCGCAAAAACTTCAAGGCCTTTTCAAGACTACCTACTTCAAAAGTGAAGAAATCCAGGTCAGCCAAGCCACAAGATCAGATTTGTCGCCACGATTGATCGATTACAAACGGCATGGGCAAAAAAAACTTTCTTCTCATGCGAAAAAAACACAGTACCATCCGAAAGAAAAACCCGCAAAGCATCAGCAAGAGTAAACATGAACTTTTGACCAAAATTGCACCATTCAAAGCGAGCAAGGTCAATCAATAATCTATGAGCATGTTGACCATCATTTTGTAATTATATTGCAACAGGCCCCTGGTTCTTTAAATTAACCCAGAAGGATTCCTATGTGATGCAAGAAGGACATGACTTTCCCTAAAGTTACATCCTCCCGACCAAGATCCAGGTCCAGATCATTGAGCAAATCAAGTTCGAGGCCCTGAAATTGAGACAACTCTAGCCACTCACTGATCTTGTTCTCATTGACATCGAAAGCAACATCTCTGTAGCCGATTTGAAACCCTTGTTTAGAGTGCCTCATTTCCTCTGGCTGTCTTTTAGAATATGATGTCTTCACTTCACCTTGCAACATGGATTCAAGCGCTCAGCAACACCGGGAGAACCATTTTCAAATATGTTAAATTTCTAAGAAAACTGAATGCGCTCTCTTATGATGATTATTCTTTTCTTTTTGGGCCAAGAAGGGCGTTTCTCATCAAGTGCTTACGGGATGACTGATATATGGAACGATTGCAGTTATGCAACAATCTATTGTTGGGAGTTGACACACCCTCTTACTCTTCTTCCGTCACGTGAACAAGCTAGGCCCTTGAATTCATCCAATCTTTGACTGAGGTTCACTGTCTCGAGCAAGTGATACAAATCCGGCAACACCATTACCGTTGTCACCCTTTATGGATAAAAATCCATAATGTGAAGCTTTATTGAGGCCCTTTCCATTAAGGTCAGAGCAAGTCAAACCAATCGGGCAATCATCCACACAGAAATGCCACATGGAAGTGAATTGATGAAAAAGTGAAATTAATTCTTCAAGCCTTTCTCTTTCCACATTGTCTCAAACTCATGTTCATCCTTAACGGTGTTTGTCCATAGGTGAAAATGCAGTTTTGCAGAAAATACCTAAAGCAAAGCTACTTTGTACTTCAGTGTAGCTTAGCCCGTTGACTTTTTGACGTTGCTCCATAGAATCAAATGTACAAACGCACCGCATTGTTCCCGAGTGACGAGATTTTGCATTGCCAAACTTAGGTTCCCAAGAAAGAGCGACCCTCAATTGGACCATTGACTTCATTCCGTCCTAAAGTACGAAAGTATGAAAGTATGGAGCACATCAATGTACGTACATTACGTACATTGAGAATTGGGAATGAATTAGGCAAAGGGCTCAGGAACTGTGAAACTTCCCTACGTACTTCAGGACTGAACGTACGTGGACGGATGGATGGATGGATAAATGTCCAGGGTTGGTTCATGAAAATCAAAGTCATTCATGGATCCCTGACTATTCATGACAAGATGTATGTATCAATGTATCAAAGACGCCAGGGAAGGAAGGGTGAAAGAAGAAAAAAAAAGAAGAGAAAAAGATCATATATTTAAAACCGTGAGCAATCCTTCGTTAGTATTCGATCGACAGGTCAACGAAGTCAACCCTGATTGGTGCTCCTTTACGAGATATACTAGAAGGTACGATATTCATATTTGACATCATTGAAATTGAATAAGTGTCCGCCATAAAACTAGCAATGGCATCACTAAGGATATACGAAAAGGCGTGATCAATTGAGTGCAATCATTCTTCAAAGTTTTGGCCCTCGCAAATTGCTCATGTATGTATTCGGACATTTAGGCAAGCGCTGGTACCAGCAAACAAACTTGCCTGCCAATGCCAGTGATACAAAATTGGAATTTCAAACTGGTTTTAACGAAGCTGACCTTTCCTCATATAGCAATGCGAAAGAAGGGTCAGCTTCTCAAAAACGTGTTTGAAGCCCCAAACTTGCAACCCCGACTCTGGTACCAGCAAACAAACGAACCTGCCAGAGCTTGCCTAAACGTCCCCATTGGTTGGATATTGCCGTCAACCAACATGGCACGTTTTTTAGTCCTAATTGGACCAATTTGTCCTAACAACTTTTAGACTTTTCACTTTTTTTAGAACAAGTGAACAACACTCCCAAAGTTCAAAACATTCACTTATCAGATCTTATACAAAAGGCTTCTGACAATTGTACCCATTCTTTGGAGGACGCCGGTTTGATCACGGTACCAGAAGCGAATATTTGCCAGAAAATATGTTTCTTTTTGCATGCACATGCAGCTCTAACCTGGTGCAAACTTGTTGTTCTTGGTTCGTTGGTATCAAAGATCTATGCATGGCTAGATTTAATGTTAGGTGGCCAACCTATCTCATCTTTAGGCCTGTTGCCCTCAAGTGCTTGATGAGAATTGCATGACCCATCCGATGCGCCATAAAATCAATCACTTGGATAAAAAGATTGTGAGGGCTTAAAATCTTCTTTTGTCTTAAACCGGGCACCGACTTTGTACAACTTGCTACCGTGCTCTCTTAGACGATTCTATGCATTAGATGACCCATTGTTAAGTTTTAAACGTGACTTAGATCGGTTTTTGTTAACGATCCCAGACCAGCCCTACATTCAAGGGTGCCCTAGAGCGGCTAATTCAAACAGTTTGCACGACCAAATATTTTATAAATTATGACTCACCTTGACTTACAGGGAATTTCATTCCCTTGTATCGGTATACAAACCGAGAATCTTTGAGGAAAAAAAAAAAAAAGATATCAGACGGAACTTATTGATTTACGTGGAAAAAACATGTTGTCGGCCTTAGCCTGGTCGCTCACTTTTGAGTTCTTTGGAGTAACATCAGATTGCAAACACATTAATGTTTGGCCTTTGGTTTCTCTTGTTCCATTTTTTTGGTATCAAGGTATTTATCTTACTTTTATCTACTTTCAAAAATATTCATGGTTGCCAATAGATTTAAGCGAGATAAACCTGATCAAGGTTCAATGAAGGGTGTGTTAGCCATAAGGGACAACATCTTCGCTTGTTTGATTCTGTTTAAAAACGGAGTCTTTTTTGACAAAATTCGACTTACTCTGCTATGTATTAGGGCACCAATCTTGGAGCTTTCATGTCTCATCATGGGATTTTTTAAAGGTCTTTTGGTTGCTCTATTCTGTGATCTCTTTTTGGCTTGAATACCCAAAACACCGGCCAATGCTTTCCCTTTTCACATTAGAGTGATCTCAACGCTAAGCATGAACGGGTTCGTAGTTCATGCTTTGGCCGCCATGGCCTTGGTGGCGCAGTTGGTGCTAACGGAGCATCTGCCCCGTTCGAATCTTTTGTCTCGGACGCGCCGCTTCATCTTTGACGACCCAAACACCTGGGAGGGCGAGGTGATCCTGGCCTTGAGCATCCCTATCGGACCCTTGGGCACCTCCCTTGGCTTGGACCTACCTTTCGCCTTCACCTTAGGCGGCGGGGACAGTTCGGCTAGGTACGTATTGAAATTGAAAAACAAACCATGGCCAAGGCCAATCCATCCTTGCTTGGGAACAATGTCCATGTAAGAGCCTCGCTGTGTGCATGGGATTTCAGAGACCTCTCGGATTACACGTTCGACCATAACCTGGTGAGGAAACGGCGCAGCTCCCAGCGGAGTGGGCGTGCCCTCCAAAGCCCCCACAACCTGATGGACCACAGCTTCCATGAGGATAAACGTACCCAACTGGCCAGAGAGATCGAGAACTACGCCACCCAATACTTGCACATAGATGGACATGCCTGTATGCTGCGGGCTCTCTGCGAAATGGCTCAAGTGAGTAATGACGAGTGACGCGTGGCAGCCCGGGCCATCTTGGACACGTTCACTTTGAAGGCGTTTGTAGACGATCTGGTGTGGTTATGAATTATTGAAACCCTTTCTTCGATTTTTGTTCACATAACTCGACTCAAAATTGGAACCCCACTGACGAAGCAATCAATGTACGTCATTGTTGATAGGCCATGATTGAGACGCAATTGATGAACATTGTTTTATGGAAATTTTAGTTAACATCCCACTAGCTTGGAACACTTTGAGGGTGACTTTTGCCCTCTTTCGTATTAAATTGCGCTTTGGATCCCAACTATTGATGTAGGTAACAAAAATGGGCATCATCCCTTCAAAAATGGATTTTGAGTGTCCTTGCCTGGTAGATTATCTTAGGGCTAGGCACATGAATTTAAAATACAAATTATACTAAAACTATTTTCAAACACTTCACCTTAGAGCTTTATTTTTTCATGCTTTTTGGCCAGACTCGCTTGTTATGCCTCTTGGCCAAACAAGAATGTTTTCCTTGTCTTGGCTAAAAACCCTTTTCTCCTCAGTGTTTGGCCAAGAAATTAATACCCTTTCCCGTCTTGAACTACTGGGGATCCCATTGCCAGTAACGGTAAGGAAGTCCGCAGAAAATAGATAAATAAAAGAAATACTATTTGGCTTTCCTCGTAATGCGGCTCATAAACAGAGATGATCGTGAGATAATCAGATCTATGGAATTTGGATTATTCACTGACGTCAGTCACAGCAGCAATATTTCTCATGTTCATTTGACCAATAGATAATTTATCAGCTAGACAGAAAAGCTATTTGATGCAGACCATGACAATACCTGTCAGAAAAGTACTCAAACAATGTGATGATTGATTTTGGAGCCAGGGCTAGGCCCCAGTCTAGCTCCCAAAATACAAAAAATCCTTTGAATAATCCTGCTCCCTCTCAATGTAGTCAAACTGTTTGAATACCCTTTAATATACAACAGGGAGTATATGACAAAAAAAAACGTTGACGAAATGTGCTTCGTTCTGTGGGAAAAGTACGCGTCATATGTTACAGGAAACAAAAGTATTTCCAACGTTTTGTCGGGGCTTTCCACGGAATGGAAATTTTACGACTTTTCTTGCTCTTTAAAAGCACTTTTTTGCTGCTTTGAAGCACTTTTTCCCTAACCTTATTGATAATTCTAAACGTGAAACAATAATTTTTGAACTTAATTGGTAAATTCAACTTTGACCATTTTGCTTTCTCCAGGTTCCTTTGCACTCCAGTGGATTCATTGGTGATCTCATGAACCTCTTGGTGACTCCCAATCACATCTTGGACGCCCTGGTGGAGAGTCCAAGCACTCCCAATGAATACGTTCAAGCTCAGATCAGTGGCAGACATTGGGACGATTGCTCGCATCTTTTTGGCCAATGCACTCATTCCTTGTTCAAATTCGTGGATACGGATATGTTTGCGTATGGATTCGGCAATCAAACTTGGCACACTCATCATGTGGAAAGGAATAGAGCCAATTAAGGCATAGTGAATTCATCCATCATAGGCTTCAGAATGGGACTATTTAGGTTCATTTGTAGAGTAATGTTTGTTGTTAGGAGAGAAAATATATATTCCATAGTTTGTATACGATCTAATTCTTGATTTGAACATTACACACTTGACTGATTGTGAGCTATGGAGGGTTATTGGTATAATGTGCATTCCATGGTTGTTCAAGAGAGAGCAATGATAATCGCATATTTCTGGGACTGACCGTTGTCAGAACCGAACGCGAAGGTCAAACATTCGTTCACGAATTCGTTTCTTCATGGCTTGATATCTGGAAAGAGAGAGCCAGAAATGGCCAATCCAACATCCTTATCGTAGACAGATAAGTGTTCCACATGGTTCTTACTTGTACTTGATTTTTTCCACTTCGTGCTCCTCTTCCTCATAAAACATATTCAAGATAGCTCTGCATTCGGCATAGGAGAACCTGCATGGAAAGCAAAAATCGTTATCAGTTTTACGTTACCCCAATGTTATTCATCCAGGCCATTCACGCAGTCACATTGAACGTACATCATTTCACAAAATACTTAACCTAGCCCAAACATTCAACATGTGGGCGCACAATATTTTCAGAACTACTCGTCAAAAATAAATGAAACTTAAAGCGCTTAATCAAGAGTCATGAATGTCATGTCTTCCAAAAATGCCAAATCTACTTGTTTTGGATCGAGTTGTTAATGAGCTACAAGTGTGTACGGTGTATGCAAGTGAATTGGAACCTCACAATTTCTGTTCATTATCAATAGTTCGTTGTTAGGCTTTTTGTTTTTCAAGTAATGCTATTAGAGTTTAGCAGAGCTTACTAACCTAAGGTATTGGGCGACTTCGTGCCCAATCTCGGTGGTGGACGATCGATCCAGAAGGTAAAGCTTGGCCACGGATTCGTCAGCTCCCAGATTGACCCTCAGAAGGAGCGGGAATTCACAATCGGTAACCAGGCGCCTCTCTACATAAAGGGTGACCAAGACAGGGCACTTGATCACTTTATGACGGCAATAAATTTGTTGCAGATGATGTGCTATTTTGTAATCTCTCATGCCATTGGCGCAAATCGTGCCATGTTATGTAGCGAATTGATGATCAGCAAAGCTAAGTTTTTACCTAATGGATAACACGGAGACGAGTATTCTAACAACTTCTACATAAATTGGAATACTTCATAATAATATTTTTATAATTTAAATGCTATATAGGTCAATGAAGGATTTTTTGAAAAAAGTATTTCCTCGTGTCTTCTGAGCCTAAACTTGGGTTAGAAAAATGTCCTGGTATTGCTTGTTCTTGCCTTCTCAAGGTTAAAACTCTAGACTCAAGGCCCACAAACCAATGGCAAATTAGTCTTAGCGTATTTTTTTTACCTTTTTTCTGGATCTAAAGTCACAGATATACCTACTCTTAAGGGAACTTCATTGACAGTCTAAAGCCCGCCAATCCCTACATTGTTGTCCTTTGAGAACCGGAAACAAAAAAAACTTCTTCACGCAACCTCACAACCGCGGAAATAGTACGCCAAAATTATGTGAGAGTTGATTGCTGTTGGACAACAAACCAGTTGGTCGACAATGATACCTAGAAATTGTCAACTTTATTCTGGGGTTTCACCTCTATTGTACTCTCCAGAATGGTCACGATATTTATCAATTCATGGCGCTGATGCATTGAGCAGAAAGTCGGTTCATTGCCTCTGCCTAGAAGAACTCAAATGAGTGTTTACACTAACTCCAAAAAGATTTTGCACAAATCCTGTTAATCACCAAAAGAAAAGCATCAATTCAACATTCCTTATGTCGATTTCCTTGCCAAAAAAAGCCAGTAGCACCCCAAAATTTGCATATAAAAACCTCCTTTTGATGTTGAAGAAATAGAGTTTGACGGCGCACAAACACCAAGTTGTTTCATCCCTGTGCTCAAAAAAAATTAGCCAGACTCCACTTCAGGCCAAATTTATGGATAAAGGACAAGGTCCGGACTGGGAACTTACCTCCATTATCCTTGACAACGTACAGAGCAAATTGGTTTTGCTCACTCTCAA
The DNA here is from genome assembly GCF_007210705.1 of Tigriopus californicus. Classification (NCBI taxonomy): domain Eukaryota; kingdom Metazoa; phylum Arthropoda; class Copepoda; order Harpacticoida; family Harpacticidae; genus Tigriopus; species Tigriopus californicus. The sequence continues at coordinate 18,029,741 of NC_081451.1, forward strand.
TTTGATACTTTTCCAGGATCATTCGGAGCACCTCATTGGTTGGCAGTAAACTGGTGACATAGACGGACATGCTTGAGCCTTTGGGGGGAGTGAACACCGACGTGTCGCGGTCATACCTAATCAAAAGAGGCCGATTGTCTAGTTAGATTACACAAGGACATGTAAGTGCCTCAACCGTTCATTTCGTCGCCTTCCACACCCTACACCCCTCACCAATGGCCGTTGATACTGGATTTCCGGCGAACCTTTGACCGGTCCATCTTCTTGCCATGTCTACGGCGAAGTGCTCTGGGACCCCCTTTCCGTTTCTCCGGCTCCTTCACCGTTTCAGCCTCAATTAAGGGGTCCTTCAGATTCCGAGTGGTCTGGCCAACCTCATCCTGGTCGGACAGGTAAGTGGGTAGACTTTGAAATTCTTGACTCGCACTCTCGGATGTCTCTTCCGAAACTGATTTTCGTGCCCAAAACAGCTTTTCCAGAGTGCTGCTCCTGGTCGACACTGCGGATGGTATGTCCCGTTGAGGTTCTCCTCGCCCCAATATGGCCATTTCCTGTTCCCCCAATTTGGCCGGGAGTGTGGCCCCTGTGCAAATCGTGTGATACACACGATCCGTCTCGCCAAAATGTCTCTCCACCGCCAACAGCTCATCGATTTC
>NC_081451.1:18030432-18063610 GCF_007210705.1 Tigriopus californicus
ATTTGGCCGGGAGTGTGGCCCCTGTGCAAATCGTGTGATACACACGATCCGTCTCGCCAAAATGTCTCTCCACCGCCAACAGCTCATCGATTTCATCCCATTCGTCCTGAAATGGTCATTTTTAGGATCCATGATACCTACTGCTTTCTTACTCAAGGATGTTCATGATTGATCATCATGTGCTTACTTGAGCCAGTCTAACTGGCATGGTCTGAAAGCGGGATCTCTTGGTCAACGGGTGAATGTCGTTAAAAGATTTGCGGCGGTCCGCATCTTTGTCGATTGAGGAATCCGAGTCTTTGGCTCTCATTTTAACCGATTGGCACAGATCTGGTTCCGATTGTTGCCGGTCAGTGGCATTTTCGGCTATATTTTCTGACCCGTTTTGACCATTGGATTCTAATTGAGCTTCAAGAGATTTCTGCCGGACAACACCATCATCACATCCTTGGGGATGCGTTCCATTTAAGGTGGAGGTCTCCGCTTTTGTTTCCAATTGCTCAAGATGCTGAAATGCCGGGTCATCCAATGGAGGGCAACCTGGAATGATGGGATAATACATAACCGAACAACCAATCCCAAAAATAGGTATGACTCAGTTCAGCCAGCCAAAAGACAGTCCAGCACGTTTCAAGCTCACCCAAGGATTTGGCCTTTCGCTGCCGTTCCATTTTGGCAATGATGCGCTTGTCGTCGAACTCCCTCAAGCGAATGCTCGTGTCCACACCCCAATAGACCCGGAGGACCCCTTCTAAAACCATTCTGGAATTGACTTCCCGATGGACCAGCTCCATTTTCCCCCCTCCAGAATCGGGTCTCCGTGAATTAAAGGCATTGTACTCACGGATATTTCGCATCAAATCCTTTTGCTCGCGAATGAAGCTTTTGGATCTACATTCAGATAAGAAACACAACATTTTCGTGTATAGAGAGAGAGGAATAAAATCGTGATCAATTTATTTACCTTTGACCAAAACTCTGATGAGATTCCACAGTAGAGCCGTGACCGAAAAGTTTGGGTCCGAACAGTGCTGAGTAGCATGGAATATCACAATACGGAGTGCCTTTATGCTAAGAAAATTGAAGAAAGAAGACACTTTTGTGTTGTACATACGTACTGACCATGAGAATGCTCTTTGTGTGAAACCAGATTACCTCGGAGTGTTGGCCAATCTTTAGAATTTTTCCACATTCTTCGCATTTCAAGCACCAGGGATGCCAATCCACTCCCAAAGACTGTCTTCGTTCAGCTGGAAAGAAACGGCAAACATTTGATGAATACAATGCCTCCATAGAGCACAAGGTTGCCGGATGATCCCACCAAAGAACACGGGTTTTCCACACTTGTGACAAGTCCACATTGCGAGCGATATCGCACTTGGAATATTCGAGGTGGAATGATCGTCAAAGATGAAAGTTCAACAATATCAACAACATGCTAGTAGTAGTAGTAGTAGTAGCAGGAGACTCTCCTTATTCCCCATCATCATCATCGTCATCAAGTGCCTCCTCTTCCACTAGTCCAACTTTTGTACCTAGGTGGGGTAGTTGGAGTAGCTGTCAAGAGAAGTGTTCTCAGCAAGTTTGGCCAGATGCAGCGCAGCGCTCAGCAGCATCCGTCCACCAGTTCATGAAAAACTGCCCAATGTTGGCATGAATGTCTGGAATCGGCAGAGACTGCTACTTTTTCCACATTTCGTGAACCTTGACGTGCATCTATGTTAAACATATTGGTTCTAGCATGATCTTCACATCGAATGACCATTGAATGTGATCATGTCTGGTCACAAGGATGAGTCATCGTTGTGTTTACATAGGTTGGCGTTGGCTGAGGTCCTTGAGCAACTCCACAGGAACCTAGTGAAGTTTCAAGGCGCTAGAGGGCGCTTGGAGCACTCTCTAACTGAAAGGGACAATCATTATGATGAAACTGTTAATGTTATTGTATTGAATGTTGGAAAGAGACATGAATACTCGTCTTCTTCATGGTAGCACCGTTTTCTTACAGCCGCGCGCTTGAAGAGCAGATTCATCAGATCCATCAATGATGCTCTGATTGGTTGGCTAAACGATTCATGGAGAATCATACGAGGATTAGATCGACTTGAATGGGACAAGTTTGAGGACAAGTGGTCAACACTTGAAGTCGGCTTTTTCGGCAAAGAGTCTCTTGGGAGCACTTCAAAGCCAGTGGGATGCAAAATAGTACTTTTGCGGTTGGATTGCAAATGCTATTCATCTGTCTCTTCATATGCTGAACTCTTTTAAAGTAAGGAACAATATAAGCGCAATAAGGAGCGACTGAAGAATATCTAATCGAAGAAACATGCATTGGTTGCCGATGCTTTGGAGCCCCTTCTGCAACATGGACTTTCAACAACTAAAAAGGACTTCTTGACACGTACTGGGAAATTGTTGAACGTACATATCCTAACTAATACCCCAATCATTTGACTTCAACACAAGCCGACAACTGTCTAAATCGTCAAATGCACCTGGATGTGGTCATTTCCAAGGCTCGGTTTAAGATCCCTCTCGTACATACGAAGATGTGTACATACGAGTAGGACGAGTGGATTCCAGAGACGCCGCCAGAATGTACCGTTCGAACATCAGTTGGAGCAACAAAAAGAAATCCGTCTTGTGGAAGGTGGGATGGCGCTAAAAGTAAAAATCTCGTCCCTCTTCAGGCCAGTTGAGATCAGTGATCAAGTGGCCAAAGACAACCATACAACGAAGAAGAACTTCTGCTAACACGAATTTCCAGAGAGATTTGAAAGTTGTTTTCCCCCCTTTTTTCTTTTTTCGTCAGTTCCTTCCTTCGCTTGTTTTTATCTACTGTCTGACGAAAAACAATAATGCTCAACTTCACGAGTCAACAACATCTCTGATCAGTTGGTTAGTTCCTCCACTTCTTGATCGAGATTTTTGTCGTGCCAAATTCGGACATTGTCGTGTATAATGCAGTGAAGTTTGAAGTGCATTTTTGTTCTTAACAGATAACTAGGGTAAGTTGGAATCGTGTTTTTATTACATAGTTGACGTGTGGAAAATTTCAGTGCATATGGTTTACAAGAAATGGCTCTTTTCCGTGGCCTTCAGTCCTTCGCTTTCCAATCTGAAAGGAGTGCAAGTTCACGAAATTAGACACCTTGATAGACATCGAAAAGAAGTAAAGCAATTGTGGGTAGAATTGTGGGAGATCCGAAAAAACAGTTGTAAATGCCATTACTTTTTTGTATTAACCAACAAAAAGGTTAATGCAGACCGCAAAAGGGTGCACGTTTTTGATTCATTTTTTAAACTCGCCATTGAGAAGCTGGCTTACCGCATGAGAATTGGCTTGTAGATGTCTTGTGAGAAAGGCAGGACCATGCCACGCTTCTGGATCTCCTTGTCCAGAACCATTTTGGTGGCAATGGCACATGGGTAGCCCACGCACTTGGCCATGGCCGAGTAGCCGTTGACCGGATCGGACGACCCATAGGACACAAAGTTGATGCCACGCAATTCCCGTCGTTTGTCCGGCCATTGGATTTGAACCTGAGAACATTTGGCGAGTGAACATATTAGTGGTCACGTTTAATCCTGGCCAACTCAAAATTCAGCTCATTTCTTCGGGCTAACATTGCTCCTAATCATGATCGTCGAAAAAACGCCCCTTACCTCGTGTCTCATGAGAAGCATGTCTCTTTCGCCTTCTCCAAAGGCCAAGATGCCTGCCAAATGGTTGCTGAGCGTGTTCAAAGGGGATCCTCGTTTCTCCACCTCCTCATTGGAGGTCAATCCCAAAGCCACCAAAGCATTGGTGCGTTTCTCAGAGCCCACACGCTCATTGAGGGCCTCTAAGACGTTTCCGTAGAAGGCGTCTTGTTCCATGTTCAACAATTGACACATGAGCTCCTTCCAAGTGATGTCTGAGCCCTAAAACAAGACCAAAAAAATCCGCTCAGTTCCTGGTCAACCATGAAGATTAGTAGACATTCAGATATCATGAGCTCACGTGTTCATGGAGACTCGGATGAGGATCGGGGGAGAGGAGTCCCAAGCGAACCAGACCCTTGACGGCGTCCGTGTAGCCTTTGTATCTGAGCGTGCCACGAATGATGGTGTCGGCATCCGAGATGCCGTACAACTTCTTATAGATGGTCGAATCGCGATTGGGATAGCCCTCCAAGTTGAAACCAGGGAGGAAGTCCATGGGTCGGACCGAATCCAAAAGACCGCCATTGGGATCAACGGTGACCACCTTATCGTTCTCCAAGTACTTGGCCCCTGCCAGCATATTCATCAATGCCCCTCGAGGGCTCCAAGAGAACTTGTACCCCAACGCGTTGTCCGACACCTCGGGGGCGGGCAAACCTCCACAGTATGAGATGAATTTCTCCACCTTGCCACCAGCAGTGGCCACCTCATCAAAGCATTGCATTGCCAGGAAATGGTCGATACCGGGATCGGCACCAACCTGAAAGGAGCAATAGGCATGATGTGCGCACAATGAAACACCCAAGTGATGGATTATGACAACAGAAATGTGACCATACCTCATTGACGACCGTGATACCAGCCTCTTCACAAGCACCGTGCATCGACCTCATTTGATCGGAGCAATAGCTGGCAGTGACCAAGTCGCGCTTTTGACTGATGCAGCTCTCCGCAATTTTGGGGTGCAACGGCCAGGGAAGCAAGGAAATCACACAATCATGCCCTTGAATCAGATCGTTGAGGGTGTCCGGCCTTTCCTCAATGTTCAACAGAACGGGGTCAGTTCGCTCGAACCGAGAGGCCAACTTGTTGGCCTCGGCCTTCAAGTCCGACGCCACCGTGATCCCAATGGACTTGTCCCGGGTGAGGTACTCAATGACCGGAGCTGAGACGTAGCCAGCACCCAGGACTAGAACCTTGCGATCGCAACCACTGAAGTCGCCCTTGATAGTGGGCTCATTGGCCTCTCTCAGCTCTTGGATGTACTCAAAGTTCTTGGTCAGCTTGCCGTTGGACGTGATCACGGCGTTGGACACGATAGAGCCCAGCTTGTTTTGCTCGTGGTCTCCAAACTCCTGGGTAGCGTCGCTCCCCAAAATGGCGTTCACATGGGGTAGGAGGAGGTCGCCAAAGAAGTCGGTGGCCTCCCTGGGCAATTGGGTGGGCATATTGTCAATCGAGCAAATGAGCACCCCGGGGCCCTTGAAGGTCTTTTTATCCTTGTTCCGATCCGCGTCATAGAGACAGAAGGGCTCGTCGATGGTGGTGCACTCATTCATGAACTCAATCGAACCATCTGGATCAGCTGAGATGTCGCAAATCGCCAAGAGCCTATGAGGCAGAGCAGGGGCGCCTGCGAACATCACATGTCACGATATGGGATTCTTTACTTTTTCAATCACGATTCAGCCAAACGGTCAATTCTCTCACCTTTGCTTTGCGCCAGCCAGTTCTTTGAGTTGACGGGGGTCAATAGAGCCTTGGCATCCGGGATCGTGAGCAACCTGGGCGTTTCAGGCGACCAATAGATGCCGTTCACAATGCAAGAGGCATAAGGAGCGAACTTCTTGGAGAAGTTGGAAATGTAGCGCTCGGGGAACTCGTCAAATTCCTGAGCGTCGAATCCCCCGCCGTGTTTCCTCTCAAATTGGTCTGATCGACGAACCTCGCATGCGTAGATCTTCCGCTTGTCACCTTTCTCGGCCACTTGAGCCAGAACATTGGGAGGGACATACTCATGGGGGAGTTGTTGGAAGATCTCTTGAGCTCCTTGGGAGACGTTGCCGGATCCGGTGAAAACGAACGTCATGGGACCAATGGAGTCCGGCATGAGTCCAAGGGAAATCTCGTAGCCAGCATCACGAATGCCCTGTCTGAATTATTCAACAAGATGCATGCTCAGCGTCTTAATCTTGCACCCAAAAATTGCATCATGGATGGAGGCCTACGTAAATCAGTACTATTGAGGGCCGAAAAACATCATTGTTGTATTGATGGACAATGGGTGGCAAGGAGTCGAAGATATTTTCAGGCATTAGATTCTGAGTCATTATCCGACGTTCGGGCCTATTGGCAAAGTGAGGTGAGTGATTTATGCATTACATGCCAAACCAAAAGGCCCTGATATTAGCGTTTAAGGGCAACACTGTTTGAATTAATTTTAAAGAATTACAAGTCCCTCAGGTGGGCCAAATCAGGGTTGGCAAAAGAAGAATCCATTATTGCAAATCTGATAGACATTTAGTTCCGAGATATTGGAGACGTTTCTCAGGGAGTAACTCTTTTGACATGCACTGTCTTGTATTTTCATTTTCAACGCAACATGGCATTCAGCAATTGAAAGCCCCTCCGCGCTTGAGCTCAAATTTACCTGGCGTGGTGAGAATTTCGGTAATTATGTGCTGGACCAATGTGCATGAAAGGAGTGTGATGGCCCAGGGCCAGCATTCGCAATCCTAATCCGTTCAAGATGTCGATCATTCCGGCAATTCCGGCAAACTTTCCAAAGGCCACCACTCGTTGTCCTGTAAAGATTGTGTCGTCAATAATTGCCAATTGAGCAACCACAAATAATATTCATTCAATGGGAGACATTTTCTTCTTATAAAGCTGATTCAAAATAGGAAATTCAACACGAAGACCTCTAGTTGCCTCTGGATTGCCTTTGGACTGCCTTTTGAATTCATGTTGTCTTGTTCAGTAAAAAGTCATCGGACGTCTTCGCATTGCTCCGCAAACTTGATGGGATGAAAATGTAGTCCTACGTACTCCTCCCCTAAGATCTATTGACCATGTTGATTTTCTCCAAGTCTAATTTTCCTATACTAATTCATAAAAATATGACACCCATCGAAAACGGTATTGTTGCATTTTGGGGTCGACTCTTCTGTTCTGTTGAATTGAAGAAGGATGGGCTCGGTACATGGGTCCATTTTTTGTTGAGTCCCGAAAACCAGTCCCAGAGAGTGTATTCTTATTGTCCTCAACTAGTTTTCGTAAACAATTCAGTCCATTTCAAAATAACGTTGTTATTATGATTCTAACACAAAGGGCAATCAATCTTCCTTACGTCTCCATCAGTGAAGATGATGAGAAATTAAGTATTTTCATTTCACCTGTTTCATCACACATGCGCTCATAGTCCACGAGCCTGACATTCTTATCCAGGCACGCGTCCAAAAGATCCATGTTGTCCGGTTGAGCTTTGATTGTGTGCGAGAAGAAGCAGAACGTCTTGTTGGACATGAGAGAATCCACAGGCACTTGTTTCACGCCGAACACCACGCTGGCCTCCGAGATGTCCTCTTGAATCACGGCTCCAGCGCTCCGATACGACTAGTATTGGACAAGATTAAGCCGTTGAAAGAGTTGTCTTGTTAGTATACATTATACATCATATAATCAAGACCCATTGAAATCGCCGAATACTACGCACCTGAGTGGGATAAGCTCTGCGATTCGAAGGCTGGACAATGACCTTCACGCCCTCCTTGTAGAGCTTCCGCACATGATGCGGGGCCAAAGGAGCTCGTCTCTCCCACACCGATTGGTCCTCCCTGAATTCAGCCAGGGAAAGGAGGTTGTTGAAAAGGCACCACAACGTACATATAACTGATTGATTGATGTTCTGAAATCAAACTCACCTCCGAATGGCCATTACTTTGAGGCCTGACGAGGCCGATGCATGACCCCGTGAGGAATGGACCAGGGACTGGCGAGAGCTCTGCAGGAGCGTCTTCACGCCTTTTCCAAGCATGGTTCCAGTAGCTCAGAGATAGGTAGGTAGGTACCTTAAACGAAGAGTGAGTGGCGTTCATCAGTCTGGTCGTCCAAATCATTCTATTTTCGGCATCAAAATCAATTGCTCCAAGCATCAGTCTTTTAACCAGGCAATTTAGGATTGTTTCACTCCAAATAAACCCACGATATCTTTAGTGAAAAATATCCCTCTCGACCTCAGGGTTCATTTCTAGTATAACACTAGCCTTAGCATACGTACCTGAATCTAATTTCATCTTAAAATTGTCAATCCTGACCTATACCACCAATTAGTGCTGGGGCGAGCCCTAACTCGAGCCAGAGTGTACTCGAGCAATTCTTTTACTCAATTTTGGAGTAATTGGGGGGACTCGAGTCTTTTAGAAAGGACGCGCGTCTGGAATCATCAAAAAAGATACTATTTCGCTCTTAGAATTTTGCAAGACGAGGGTTTTTGTTCGACCTTACTATATGGTTTTAAAAAGACTCGAGTCCAGACTCGATGAGACCGGCAAAAAGTCAAAAAATCAGAGGTCCCGTACGAGCCCGACCTTTGCCGGACTCACCCCAGCACTACCAGCACTACCAGCAAAACCTTACATCTCGGAGTGAAACAACTGAGTAAAAACTCCCTCTACTAAAATTCAAATTCAAAATAAGTAATTGAAACCTAACTCATATCCCACAAACAAAGTCAATCTGTGATGGCAATAACTCGTCGATTTTACCCAAAGCTTCATTGATCAGTAGTACCACGTGGATTCCGATCACCTAACCTAACCTTACATTTGGGTTTGGAGGAAACTGGTGTGGGGTCTTGGCACGTCTCTTATTGGTTAAGTTAGGTTAGTTGATATGTCAAGAGTATCTTTCTACTTTCAACGCCAGCAAATATAAAGTCTCGGTACATCAGTTCAGTTCCAAGGTACTTGAAAACCGGTTGAAAGTATCTTGCCAGTGTGCTCAGCTTGATATCCTTAAAAAAGCATAAAACGAAGGGTCCTCAAAGTAAAAAACAACTTTCTTCGCCCTTAACCGAACTGAACCCGCCCCAAAGCTAGCCAGAAGCCCCTCCAATACTGTTCCCAACCATCCTTGTCTTCACTAGTATGCTTATACCGGTACACTTGAAACCAGTAACTCTCTGGAGAAACCTGTCCCCTGATCTAATTGGTCTCTTCTTGTCTCCTACTATATACAGATATGTCCTAAGGGAATCACGCACGATGTTGATCCCGAGGTTGCTGAGCTTTGTTTGGGCTTCCTTGAGCTTGGGCTTGTGCCCCACGATGGCCTTGAAGGTTCAGCCCCACCTCCAGTTTGTCCCGGCCAGTTTGGGGGACTTTCCCGAGTGTCACATCTACGGACGCACCTACTGTCTGGACATCCCCGGATATCCCATGTAAGTCTTACCTTGACCAGGATGATGAATTGATGGCCAATGAGATTGACAGCGGAGATGCTGCTGCTTCTGATGATGGTGGTGGTGGTAGAGGTGGTAATAACGATAGTAGTAGTTATGATAATAATAATAATGATAATAATAACGATAATACTGATCGATGATATGATGGTTGGGCGAGTGTGACGGGTCGGGGTTGGTTGGTCGACTGGCTGAGTCCAGCAAAGTCTCAAGGGGGAATTTGTGTGTTTGTTAATTGGGCACAGATGGACCTGTTTGGCAAGAGCGAAAGAGAGATGAAGGAAGGGTCCATGGGTCGTCGGTCAAGGGAAATCCAGTTTATCCTGCTCTCTCTATCTTTCTGTTTTTTTTGTGTCCCCCAGAAACGCGAGGAATGAGGAGGATTGTCATTCCAGTATGTTCGCATGTGTCTTAGATTATGAGCAATCTAAATAAAACCGCCTGATCGCATTGATTCTTCGAGGGGTGTCTTCCAATCGTGTTTTTGACCAGGGTTCCTGGCCACAACATTATTTCATAACTTTGGCGTCTTTCTATCGTTTGTATTTTGTATAGCAACGATCGAAAGGTCAATACTTATAAACGCTCCTACAGCGTAGCCCTGAATTGGTGTTCCCTCTTTTTCCAGCCATTGTCTTTTTCGTTTTTCGTCTGTCGTCTTAATGAAATGAAATAATAGACAGCAGGGCCAGAAAGAACATGAGAAATATGGCACAAAGTTATTTTTGCAAGAGAAACTGCCTTCATCAACACTAGGCTTTCAATCAGGTTCCATGAGGAAAGAGTCCCTTTCACTCACCTGGACTTTACCGTTTAAACGGGAGCAGAGCGTCGTCCTTGCATCTGTCATTAGCAATTTGAACTGATATCCGGCTGTCCGGTATTTGGGTCGTTACTAACACTTGCAGACGTTATATTTTCCTTGCGACGATAGTGATTTGATCTTTTACGCCGACTTGCTTACCGCTACTGGGAATGGGATCTCCAGCACTTCAGGACAAAAAAAGTATTTTTTTTCCTAGCTTTTTGTATTCATCGCTTGGTTTGGCTTTGTATCTTTGCTATGATAGTATCGATACGTCCAATGAAACTACAATCGATGTTGGGTTAATTATATTTGACTGCTAAATAGTGGAAACAATTACTCCTTAAGTATGGACCAATCATAACTGGTTTTGAAATTGATTTCACACTGAGTGATAAGTGAGACACTACAGTAGTAAATGGTGCGCTACAATCGGACAAGCATGCTCATTTAGGTAGGGGAATGCGAACAAAGAGTAAAAATGAATAATATACCGAGGACAGTATTCGGGTAGTAGTAGAGGCCTTTCATTGTTTCATTGAGCGGAGATGGCGCCCTCTACTTCGTCCAGGTGCGACAAACAAACGTAAAAGCGAGAGGATGCGCTCGAAGATGACAAACTTCATCAAAAGATCATTAAATGAACAATGTATCACCCAAGCACTAGGATTCAATGAATAAGCCACCAACTCTTCTGGGACACGTTTCAAATCCTCTATGGGTAAAATATCGAACAACTATGATAAGTACAAAAGTATGAATTAGACAAGCAGTTGTACACCACATGTTTGGGAACACACCAACACTTTTGCAATCATCATTTCCAACCTAATGGTTTTAGGACAAGCACAGCTTCACAAGCTTTTGGTGACTGACTTGAAAATCATCACTCTTGCTTAACCTTCTTTTAGCATTTTAGCAACAATTTAATGAAAAAAGATGATGATGAAAAGTCACTGGTGTATGCTACAAGTACACAATATAAAGCTTTCTGTTTCTCCCTATTTGGATGTCAAAAGAGCTTGCAATTTTACCCTTATGGGAACTGAAAAGTCTCTCAGAAGGGTGGATGATGTATTTACGGTGTTTGGATAGATGAGCAATAATTTGTTCAGCGAAAAATACCTTGTTAAAGTCAGGCATTTTAGAGCGTATTCTTGTGTTTCTACGTTTGTTTGTTCCCAATAAGTAGAGGGAGCGGAGATTGGAGAGGACGATAAAGGATCCGACTCCAAGCAGCTTTAGTTCTAGAGCAAGTTTCAAACTATAGCAAAATCTTTTGCGGCCGGCCACAATGGCAGCTTGCTTGTTGGTAGGGTTGGTTAGCGAGATGGCGAGTCGCAGAAGGGGTAGTTAATATGTTTTCACTTAACGTAAACAAATTGGGATTTGGCCTCACGTCGTGGATCCTAGTGTTGCTGATGTTATGGTGGTGGTCAAGGAGGTCGGTGAGAACACTAGTTGACCTCAGTGAGGTCCCGCTCACAATTTCCAATTTGAATTTGTGGGTTTGTAAGCCCGCTCAACCACCAAGGCAGCTACTCTCCTCTATGAAATTGTGCATTCCAACATCAGCAATAAGAGGAGAGTGTACGGATGCTTTGTGGATTTCTCCAAAGCATTCGACAGGGTGGACCGAACGCGGTTATTCCTCAAACTCCAACTGTGGGGAGTTCCGCGTTCAATCTGTGTCCTGCTGTCCAACATCTATGCGGGACTCAGATGCTCCATTCGTTCTGGTGAGGACCTATCCCCCTGCTACTTCACTTCCATTGGCCTTCCGCAGGGGGATCCACTATCGCCAATTCTTTTCAATCTCTATGTATCTGACCTGCCCGAAGCCCTCACACACCAAGGCCCCTCCATCAACCATTTTACTATTCAATATATTCAATATGCAGACGACCTGGTTCTCTTGGCTAATTCAGCCGTGGAATTGCAAAATGCCATCAATGCACTCCACGGTTATTGCCAAGAGAACGGCCTTCAAGTCAACACCATCAAGACGAAGGCCATGGTTTTCCATAAAGGTCGTCTGCCTCCCACCTCCTTCCATATTAACAATAGTCCGATTGAAATCGTCAATAGTTTTAACTATGTCGGTTTCACCTTCTCCACCCAACTCTCATTCACCAATCACCTCAAATCCACAATAACTAAGGCCAGGGCCAGGATCGGATACATATGCAATAGACTTCCCATGAAGAATCTTCCCCTCCCAATAGTCCTTCAACTCTTCCGGATCTACGTCACCCCAATTTTTCTCTACGGCCTACACCTTTGGCTTCCCAACTCCGCCCAATCCGCCCTCAAATCCGCCGATGCCACCTACACCAAGTTCCTCAAGCGATACCTCTGCGTGCCCCAATATGCCAACAATGCATGGACACATTTTCTATGTGAAACCGAGCCCCTTACCATCGGGCTGGCAAGGTTAGTGTCCAACAGTGTTGGGAACCTGACCTTTCCGGAGGTGATGTCCGGACACAAGTTGTCCTTCCCGGTCAAGGACTTAATAGCACCTTATTGTCCTTGGCCCGACATCCCTTCGGAGTATTGGCGCTCACGTACCTTTGTCCGGCTCCCGACTCAATGCCATCAACGACGGGAGCTGACAAAAGATCTGTTCAATCTGACCCACCCACTCTACTGCAATAACCAAGACTTTCATCATTTACCTCTCCCCACCTGTATATGTTCTATCTGCAATTTCCCTCTTCACTTTTTTCATGTGGACTGAACCAATCCTAGTCAAACTCATTGTCATACCACACTCTAGTCAACTATTTTATCAGTCTTGACCATTTTATTCTTTTATTAATCGACTTTTGTATATGATATTTATACATACAGTTTTATACAGTTTTACAATCTGACATGACCAAGAGTCGCAATAAAGTTATTTATTTATTTGGTTAAGCGATTTGTGACATGTTTTTTTAAGGGACAAGACACCACTTTTGTACTCGACAATCATAAGGCTTTTTTTTATCAAAAAATATTTATCAAAGGTTGATGCATTTAGGACAAACCGTTAAATGAACAATTGCGTTCCCTGTAGCGGCTCAAAAAGTCCGCAAAGAAAAAAATAATAATAATAAAAAAGTTTTTGGATTATGTACGTGCAAGCTTTTGGTGATCTAAGGCTATTCATTTTTTTACTTCGTGATGATAAAAAAAGCAAATTTGTTGATTTTGCGTTCTATTGAAGCAATGATCGAAAACGATCGTCAAAACTAGTCACTAAAGCGTGTCTACTTTGGAGATACGTTTGCCCGACTTGATCCATTCATTGCACGTCAAACGAAGCTATGATCGATCAAACCCTATCCTACGGTTTAGCCAAAGTTGATGCCTTTGTCTCCGTGTAAACCTCTCAAAATGTGGACTGTAACGTAATAAAACAATAAGAACCGCAGATCTCCTCAATTCAATGTTGGTCATTTTTTATATTATTAACTTGTGAAGTGGTTCGTTTCAAAGCTATGCGTTATGGTGTCAAAAGCTTATGAAGCTGACCATGAGCAGGTGGAAAATTGAAATTTCATGTAGTGTTTACCACATAATTTTGGACACATCTCTTGAGTTTCCTAAGCATTGTTTTGGTTTCATATCAATTCATTAGGTTTTGGAGTCGTATGAAGTGCTCACTTTGCATACGGTGAAGATTTAGGGAAATAAGATTTTGTTTTGCTTCCGCTCCCAGTCCACATCTCTAGTAGAAGTCCGTTATAAGTCGTAAGATAAAGTTGGTCTTGTCAACACCATTGACTATGCACATTGCAAATCCAAGTGTGCGATCGTGAAAGAGGAGCGATAAGCTCAGCATTCAATGTTATTTACTATGAGGGGGCAAACGTGATAATTCTTTCAGACTGTCGGAGTTTTCTTCCATATGGTCTTTCGGATAATCTCGCGGGATTTCTTCCCAGTCCTGGAGATCAAGAGATGATTTCCCTCGGAACAGCCACATGATCTCTAAGGTTCTAGCTTTGTATTTGTGCATTAAGCTCCATCCAGGACTATTTAATGAATCATGAACTTCTGGAAAAAGGAACTTCCAGAAGTCCGCGAATGAATTCATCCTTCTCGCGTCCTCTGACTTCAAACCGTTGGCACTAAATCCACGAATTATCAAGCCTTAAATCCATTTTCCTAATTTTCAGGGACCTCATCGAGTATCTCCTGCGTCACAACATGTTCAACCTGACCACCGTATTCTTAAATGAGGGTGATCCAAGTCATGAGGCCGTCGATTTGGCAGAATTGCTGCAGAGGGCTGATGTTGAACGTATTGATCGTGTGGAAGAGAACACTTCCTACTCAACTACCCGTCGTCACCAAGTTACAACCACCGCCATCACGCTCCCAAAAACCACGGCTGCTACAACAACAACAACAACAACAACAACAACAACTACTACTACTACTACTACTACTACTCTATCTTCAACCACCGAGAAATCTGCTGCGGTTCAATCACCAATGGATGTTCGCACCATTGAGAAAAGTGACGACAGTATCCAGGATTATGCAGATTATTACTATGACCATCCAAGCCCCTTGGACACTTTCGACGGTGGAAGCGGCGAAGATGCCGATGAGATTGGCAAAGACAACGATGGTCTGTCATTGATCTCCCATCAACGGCTGAAATTGAACTCGCTCAAGGAACGAGTGGAGAATCTCATCTACCGGCAGATGGATAAGAGCGCAGAGCCTGAGCCTCAGGAGATTGAGGAAACACCAGACAACAACAACATCAACAGCAACCGAAAGTGGAGAAAGTAAGCGAACACTCAATGAAACCATATGGTGCAATGAATCAGCAATGCCATGTTATCACGATTCTGATTGCCGTTTCCTTCACAACATGAGGAGTTTTTATGATTGTTACCGTCCTTTTGATCCTTAAAAAAGTATGCAAAGACTCAAGGGGGCAGTTCAAGTAAAGTATTGCATGTATGATAGTTGCCCACGAACCGGTTCATGGCATGAATAATCCTGAATCAAGGACGGCAGGCTTAAAGACTGTCACGTATAGGTATTTTGGCTCATTGGTTTCGCTTCAGCTCTTGAAAAACGTCAAGCCCACTAATGAGTAGACACGTTCAAAAATGATGTCAACTTGGCCTTAGCAAGAGGAGCATTTTCCAGCCGGCTCGTCAAGAGTCAGAAATGATCTCCTAATTCATTTTATTCCTAAAAGCTCACGTTCTTTGCTTTGCGCGGTCAATGACGCTCCAATACAATTGCACAGTCAATTTCAAAAACGGCAATAACCCATACAAAGTACGTGTGTATTTCAGGAACCCAGACCTCCTTGCTTCTAAGAGCTCCACATATTATCAAAACTATCTGGCCAAAAAGGTCCAGCGCGAATTGGAGAACTTGAATACCCCAAACCACCAGGACCAGCAAGTGCCCGTCTCAAGAAATCCTGGGTCCCAGCAGACCTTATTTCGCACTGGAGGCCACGAAGAATCCGCTCTGTCTCTCGAGGATTTAGACGTGAATGCCCTGTTTGGAAATGGAGATAAACTGGACTCTCAAATCACACCAAGAGAGATACATGCCAAAGACGACGATTCATCGGAACTGCGCGAGAGTGTCATGAACCAAATCCTCGATGTGGATCAGATAGAGTTTGGATCTCGGACAGTGCCTTTAAGTGAGCCTGCTTATTCCGACGAAAATGCTGCCATTGATTACGGTCTAGACTATGGAGATGTTTCTGCCGGAGACGATGTCCGCTTGACCGAGTTTCTCTTCCGGCCGAACGTGAGCAGTAATAGCGACCAAAGAGCTATCACTGCCACCGTCATAGAAATTAGAAGCTCTGTTAGCGATAGCTCGGAACTGCAGTCTGCTTTAGATGCTCTAGAGTCCCGAGAGGAATCCTACCATCTAGATGAAAGCCTGGAGGATCCATTGCAAGATATAGAAGACGTCGTTCCCAATGCCAATCGTCGGATCGATGTGGGAGAGGTGGATTTCCAAGACCCAGATATCCGATACACTTCTTCGGACCGAATCCGCCTTCATTTGCCTCAGCACGAACCAAGATCAGGCAAGACACAAATTAAACCGCGGGTAATGATCAGAAAACCGTTAAATGCTCGCCAACCCGTTTTTCACCAACAAGGTCAATACCCTCAAGAACCTAGGCAAACTGTTCAGAAGCCTCACGAGACCAAGAGACCCAGATATCGTAGGCCCACTACCAGAACTAATGTCAAAGATCGGGCAGAGAAGGCAAACCCTGCGCCGGTATTGAGACAAAGAGTACCCTTGCAATCCTTAGTCTCCAGCAACCCCACTCCCCTTCCTCAGATTTTAATTCCCGATGTTCCCCCATCCAATTCAAATGTACCGCAAAAGCAATCGCATGATCCACCAACAAGAATAGTGTATCAAGATTTCAACTCTCCTACCTCGTCTCCGCCTAATTTCCCGGTTCTTTCACTGACGAGCTTGCCTCCGGATTTCTTTGAGCTAAAGCCAATGCGATCTGCTTCCAATCTTATGCCCCTGAGAGGAGTACCAACGGGAAGCAATCTCAATGCCACTACAGCAAATACTCCCATTGAAACCACCACGGACAGCCCCACCACAATTGGTCCTCCAAGCTCGTCAGTTGTAAACCCCTTCCTTCGTAAGGTGAAAACTACCGGACAACCCCATTTTGAGGGGGTGAATGAAGCGCCAGAGACAGTGTCCACCGTTTCCTCGGCACCTAAAGAAACTACTTTGAGGCCAGCACGACCCCACCTGCCGCCTCATGTCCTCCAATTGGGGTTACTGTCCAGAAAGCCAGACTTCAATTCACCACTCGAGTCACAAGGCAGAGTGAGGGTTCCCAGCAGAGCACGCCCTACCCCTTATCAGCCCAATTTCAGTGACCAGTTGCCAGCCAACCGCCGTAATGATGATGAGGCTAGTGAACCCCCATTCAAAGGACCTTTCAACGTCCGAGAACCACCCCAACTGGGAGTGCGACCATTCGACCCAAGGGATGAAAATCGTAGAGTGCCACAAACTACCTACGACCCCAATCTGGACGAGGCTGTTTACGTCACTGAGCCCTCAGTTAGATCCCAGCCTCCTTCCACTAACTTGGGGACACGTCGCAAATATGCAGCAGCAAGACCTCGCAGACCTAGACCCAGGGTGGCAGGAAAACGGTTGCCAAAACCGTATTCAGGGCCCTTCGCTTGGATTGTACAGGCTTTTGCCCCGGCTCGAACTCCAAGGTAGTACAAACTTCCATGTGGTGGATATTCGTATTTTCCGTGCCATTGTTTTAGAAACACCTCAAACGGTTCTTCCAGGGTCGCCCAAGCCCGACGTGAGGGTCGCTCTCGAAAGCTTGAGACCGCCAAGAAACGCGCCACTTGTCCAACCCGAAAGCTATTCATCCGACCGCGCGTGGCGTTCAGCGTTAAAGGTCAATGGATGTACATTGTGAACCTTCCGCGAGGTCCAGCGCATCAACGGATTCTCTCGGAAGAATGTTTGTAAGGGGCCTTTTATTTCACCTAGCCAATCCAACTTTACCCTTGGTAGCACGGAGCACAAGTGATTCGCATTGAGACTGAATAAGTTCCTGTGGAGTTGCACATGATTCTTTTAGGGGAACTCTTCAGAGGTTTCGTTTTAACAGTGAAGGCGTTGCGTCACACACTTGCAACGAAATGAAATATTGGAACTCATTGAGTTATAGAGTAAAGACGGTATTCTCCATTTTTTTTCTCCAACAGGACTGATCATTGTCAAGGTGGTTGCGCCAAGGAAAGAAGCCATAGAAATGAATCCTTGTGCGAATTGCAATTCGTCCAAAAGAGACTGGTTGCTCTGGCTGTGGATGGGAAACGGCTGATCTCCGAATTGTTTTGGATTCCGTCTACTTGCAAATGTCAGACCTCCGAAATTCAATGGTGACAAGTATTTATCATCTTTTTTGCCAGCCGAGCTTTGCAACTATTAGTATTCATATAATTAATTATAAATGTAGCCTATTGTTTCAAACCATCGTGTATTTCGTCATTTCAAACTCATGCCAGCTATCATCATTTTAACACGTCCGTAGATAATGCTCCCGTCCAAAGGTACAGTGTAGTAGTATGGTAGGAATAACTTACGTCCTTTTAGTTTTTGTACGTTCACTTTTGAGGGTGCTTTCTTGACAGTTTGACCCGCTACAATCGAAAATGATAAAGATAAAACAACCGCTAGAACTTCTTTGACGAACATAGTAAATTACAACACCAGTTCTTCCACGAAAAGTGGGACGCGTAATTTGGCAAATGTGTGCAACATGGCATCATGCGCTCTTTCCAGGTGACTTGTCACATCCCAACAATCATCGAAATGGACTTCCTTAACCTTCAAGGGCTTCCCACCTGAAAGGCAGTCAAAACAAGGGCACATGGAACACCTCGGACTTCAAATGAGCGCCTGTTATAGTCACGTCAGACCAGTTTGAGGATGTTATTGATCCCCTCAGCCAAGTGGTCAATTTGGCCCAGGTGCTCCTGTAAAGGGAC
This sequence comes from Tigriopus californicus, assembly GCF_007210705.1. Lineage (NCBI taxonomy): Eukaryota > Metazoa > Arthropoda > Copepoda > Harpacticoida > Harpacticidae > Tigriopus > Tigriopus californicus. The sequence continues at coordinate 18,048,950 of NC_081451.1, forward strand.
CTTCTGGCAAGTTTGAGACAAAATGCTCTCAAATCTGTGGGCCAATCGTCCGGCTGACGTCCTGGCCAAGGTATCATGGCAAGCAGCGGGTTGGAACATGGCAAACAAGAGTACTAGAAGGAATGAGCTCCAATCTTTGATCAAATGAACCAAGCTTTGTTTGCCCTTTCCAATAAGCTCAAGCGTCTCTTCTTTGTCTTCCATGTCCACGTACTGTAACACTTGTGATAGGGAGTAATACTTTGGCGTTATCGAAGCGAGCACGCAATTCTCTTTTTGTAGGGTTTGTTTGTCTTCATGTCCCATAATAATGGATAATTGTGCTTGTCCCGAGCTCATTTGATCAAACCAGAAATTGACTACACCAAAAGCTGACAGACTACCCCGAAGAATGAGGAACCTTTTATCGTTTTCACTCAACTCCCGGAATTCGGGAAAGTATTCAAAGATCCTCCAGAAGCGCTCTTGGAAGCGTTTCGAAGAGCTCTCCATGAAACCAGCAGAAAATGGCACGCTCAACCCAAACATTACGATCTCCTTGAGGATGGACGATCCAAGATTGACCCCCCGCCATTCGTTACCAACATCACAAAGCATGCTGCAAATCTGAGCTTGATGATCCAGAGTGAACGGTTTACTGCTGAACCGACTTATTTCCGAGCTATTCCAATCTAGATTTTCGAGAAAAGTCGAAAACTCTTTGAGAGTATCCAAAAAGCTCAAGAATTCGGTCACATTCCACTTGAGACACTGAACCAAAGGTAGCACGTCCAAGAGTGTGTTGAGGACCCTGGTCGAATCCTGCAATTGCGTGTTTGAAGAGACAGGGGCTTGACTTTGTACATTCAGCAAACAACTGAAGTCAATCACACACTGCCATTGCTGCGTGAACTCGTACTCGTTAACCTTGTGAATCCTCGTGCGGAACTTTGGATCGCTTGTCCACGAACTAATGGATCTCTGGACTAGATCATCAAGGTCCAATTGCATTTCTGAGTCTCCTGTCTGTCCCAGTAAAAGCCAATGTTGGGGCGTAGAAGCTTGAGAGGCAAGGGCTTTGGCCAATGCCAGTGCTGAAAACATGGCTCCATTCTCTCGAGCCAACACGGCCTGATCATTTTTGACTAAGGAGCCAAAACCAGTGGAAGTAGTGGCCCAATTTATGACAACATCCTGAATGCCATTCAAATGTGACTTGATGGCCCGTTTAGATAGACGCGAGTCCAATGAGCTTGAGGTATTTAAAGCGGTGGCCATCTCGGGGCTGACTATAGACAAATTGGAGAGGTTCTCTTTCCAGGTGAAGAGCATTCGGACCAGTTCAGATCGGATCCGCACTTCTGTCTGTTACTCGTCACTCTCCATGGGTTTGCCACTGTTTTCGAACTCATTGTGGATCCATGCGGGAGGAGCGCTGTGCTCCGGAACAATGGATGCGGATTGAGAAGCGACATTCTTGACAGGCTCTGCTCCTGATTGCTCTGAATCCAGTCGTTTCTTACTCTTGACGTTCCGAAACCGCGATCTCTTGGCTTGCTCATCCATCACCAAATTCGGATCCATGCCCGCCTTATAGCAGCGCTCCAATCGGCATTTGCGGCAATTCTTCCGACTCTTTGGGATCATGGCACAATTGCCGGATTTGGAGCATTCCAAGCTCTCCACTTTGGTTTGAACGGTTCTCCGGAAGAATGCACGACAGCTCAAACAGGTGGGCACGCCGTAATTCAGATGATAATTCTCGGAGACCGTGGCGCAAATCTGACAAATTTTGCTTCGCTTGGCCTCGAAACCAACGGTGGATTGATCCATAATGGAAAAGGTTGCTTTTTGCATGCGAGGCCTTTGAGATGGCTGGGGCTTTCAATAAAATACTTGATAAATACGTCAACACTCTCATTCATGGAGAGTACAGAAGTTGTGTAACTTGATCACTTGTTACCTGGACCAGTTCCCTGTGGCCTAACAGTTTGTTTTACATCCATCATCACGCGTACACTTGCCACGTCTACGTAGGTACGAAACAGGTAGACAATAATTGTATTTGTAACCATTTAAAATCAAACCAACTGTCATTGATAAATGATTCATGCAAGATGATTTATTAAGAAATGAAATATTGCGGACGATTTGGACCGATATAGTGCTTTATACAAATCCTCAAATCCTGAGAAGTGACCCAAGAGCCTCAAAAGTCTATCGAAAATCAAAAAATGGTTCAAAAATGGCTTACAAGTCTTTTGCATACCTAGTTTGACCTTTAAGCATCCGTTACAAAAATGAAGGTGCATTCCTCTATTATGTTTTTTTGGGGTTTGTTTTTCTAATCCCCTCAGGGAATGTAATCCCCAGTGCCATTACAATGAGGACTTATAATTCGTCTGTCTATTATTTTTTAATCTTTATATAATATTTAGTCGACTAACGAATTTGAGTTGGCAGACCAAGCTAGTCTTTGAACGTGTTTTACGTTACTCTGCAGCAAATTGGCAACTTTGGCTAAAAAATGATCAAACTTCAAAATCTGTTTAAATGCCCAAGCTAAAAGCTGCCCATGTTATAGTAAGAGTTATTTCAATAGGCAGAAATCCATCAAGTATGGTGTCTCTTCAAAAGTCAGTAGTCCCTTTTCGGGCCAAGGAACGGATTTTCGGCGATGCGCATCTGCACCTCTCGCCATTTGTGACCTACGATCTGTATCTCAGGGTGACGTCATTCGGCCGAAACCCTTTCTCAATGTCATGACTCATGACCATATCTGGAAGCAGAGCCCTCTGATTCAGTGCAGAATAAACTACAGTCTGTGAATAAACACACCAACGAGTATAAAAAAGCTGCATAAAAAAATCACTTCAGATTTGAACGAACGAAATGCAATTGATCCAAAGAGAAAGTTGCGATTAGAGTCACCATGATGATGACGTCAGAAGGCACGGTAAGATATAAAAAAAACATCGCAAAACCTAGACTCTGGACCTTTTGTGTTACATGTTTTTTAATGGGACTTGGGTTTTATTTGTTAAACAATGCTACATTTGACAATGGGTAGGTCCAATTATGTCCTTGAATTTTCAACCCTAATCATCTACAAGGCAGTAATAATGAAATCACTGCAATTAGTTACTTTTTTGAAAAAGGGAACAACATTCCCATCTCATTTTATGATAGAGTGGCCTTCAATTTTTCGTTTCTCTATTCACTGCTGAGAAAAATCACAATTTTTGGACGGTCTCAAAAGAAACTGCCATTTCCTTGCTCTTCTTAATCCGTTGTGACCTGAATGGGTAAGACCAGGGCTAAAATTTGGAGTAAAGAAGCACAGAAGATTTGCTGCTTTGCTTTTCCGCCATGATTTTTGGGTCCATTGCTATCAACCGTGGACAATTGTTACTCGACACTAGGAAAATATTCACGCATTTTAGGTGTGAAATGCTTGAAATCTATTTAATCCAGAGAAAGATAAAACATCTAATACTTCTGCACCATAAGTATTTAAAAGGAGGCTAAATGACTTGAAAATAACTGAAATTTTGAATTGATTGCTCTCAAATAGGTTAAAGAGCTTTAAGAAAGCTTCAAATAAGAGCAAAAGAAATCAATCTCAATTCAAGAAATCCGTTTCCTTAAGGCAGTATTACACCTTGGTGCCCAGCCTCAATCCTGAGGGCTTTCCATTAAATAAGTTGATGGTTGGCCTGCAGTTAATACCACGTTCAGACTAGAGACCCTAGTCTTGTATCACCCGTTTACCTCAACTTCACTTGGACAGCTGGAAAACTTGAACAATAGGAAAACAATCCTAATAGAAAGGAATTCTTCAAGCTACAGCTTAAAACTAGCCATGTTTCTCCCTATAATTTCGAATGTCTATGGCGAGGGAATTTGCCTGGCTTGGAGAGCGTGACCATGATTTTTTCAACTTCTGGTCGGGAGGCTGAGTTCAATGGTTTCTAAACTTTCTGATATACTATTAGGGTACATTTGGCGGCGTCAAATATGTCTAGTGTTACGACGACCATGCCTCAAGTTATGTGTAGTCTTTTTACCCAGTCATTAGATTGATGTTTGTTACAACTTGGTTTTGGGTGGGTAGATTTTGAAGCTCACAACCGTCAGAACGGACATTTCCCCTCATTTCAAGACATTTCAGCGTCATCAAAATGACTGTACTCCTATTGAAAGGAAGTTTTTTATCTACAAAGTATGCCAGCTTTTTTAATGAAACTCACGTGATGCCAAATATAAAAAACAGGCACACCAAAAGAGGAAAAACGAGCACCAAAGTTTTTGGTTAGCACACCAATAAATAAACTGGCACACACATAGATAAAAAAGTACACCAACAAAAGCGAGCACACCAACAACACATTTTGGCACTCCAAACTATATTTTGGCGCACCAATTATTTCCACTTTAGAGCTCATCTTCTTGTGCATCCAATAACCATTCCTTTCAATGAAGATCAGTCAACCTGGAGTGTGCTTGGCAATACAAAAAGAAACCACATTTATTCTCAGTCAATCTATAGCCATGACATAGATACTTTATTTAAATGAATCATTGTTACCCAATCATCTATGTTACCCAAAATGATAATACCCCTTTTACACTTAGAAGAGGGGAATTCAATTTTGAGAAGAGCTTTCCTTATTACAGATTAATGTCCATCTAGTGACTTTGCTATGTAAGGCACAATTTACTTTATCTCTATGCGTAATCACGAACATGAGAAAATATAGACTGTGAACGAGCTTCCTGCAAAATCGGCCTGCTCTTGGTCGTAACAGCTCTTGAGTCACTTTTCGAATTAAAGTAAGAAAACAAGAAACGTAGATCTCTTCAATTACAGGCAGATCAATTTATAGTATTTACTTCTAACGTGGTTCATTTCAGGCGAAATATTCGTATTTTAATGGGATTTCTCGATGGAACCACTAATTTCAATGTCTTGACAAGTCTGTATTCCTAGATGAGGCCTCTAACCTAAAAGGAAAGGGTCGAGAAAACTTTACGAAATTTACTGGATCTATGTTCGCATTCAGTACACAGGGCTCCATGACATAAGGTCCCATTTTGACTTTGGTTAGTATTTTGCCTATAGCATACATAATGAAGTACATTTTGAACAACTAAGCCAAATATAAATGCCAATGCTCATTTTTGAAAACAGATAACACAAAGTCTTTTACGCATTTGGACTGCTTGAAGCCAACAACACATTTTTTGTGGAATATAGTCTTGATGGGGCAAAACCGCAAGATATTGGTCACCTCAAATTTTAGCAAACGTAATTGTAACGAGTAACGCCATTACATCTTTTTGTGAGTAATGGTTGTGCAAAGAATTACTATTTTTGACCAAAGTTATTGTTACTGTAATTCGTTCCATTTATTGAGGAACGACTAATGCCCTGACAAATACCCATTTGGTCTTAATCATGTTTGATGCTCTCACTATATGTATATGCTTACGTTTTTGACGTGACCTTTGGACAATAAATGGTTGTCATATTTCGACCCGTATTTCGCTACTAAATAGTTCGCGATGTTTTAGGAGAATTGATGTGCATTTATTCACGTTTATAATGAACTGGAAAATAAGTTGGGTTTTCGTTTCCCAATAGTTGGTTTATGATTCATAGTCTAAATGAATTTCGAAAACCTTTCGAAAAGCTGATTATACATTTCATAGAATAAGGTAAATCATGCCTTAAAAGTAGTAATCCCACAGAAGGAGATTGGCATAAAAAGACGTTGTTGGAAAGTGAAACATTCCCATCATGATAGTGCCCAAAAGTGTTTTTTTTTTCATTTTAGTCCTCAGTCTTCCCACTATTCATTATACCAATCATCTTGTGCATAACAGACATATTGAATGAACTCGAGACCCAAGACATACCATCATTTGCAAGTTCATCTGATTAGAAATAGAAAATAAAATGTTTGTCAAACTAATTTTAACGGTTGTTTCACATGTAGACCGCTCAGAGAAGAATTGTTTGTCAAATACCAACCATTCCGATATTGTCAGGCAAATTTCCGACAAAATTTTTCTCGTGTAGATGCACCATTACTGTCAAGAATGCAGACATTTGACTTGCGCGTTACCTCTTTGATCTCGGTTTCATAACTCTGATTCCAGGTCAAAGGACCAACGACGAAAATGCACGCAATCAAAATATTAGCCCGCTTGGCCAAGGTGATAGATGACTAATTTGCAAATTGATCAAGTTCTGTTTTTCCACAACTGCGTATGTATTGCTCGAATCAAGTTCAACAAGATCTAGACACGAGACTTAGCGAAACTAAGCTTTGAAGCTTTGATGCGACTCTAATGTGGAAGATCTTGAATGGTGTGATGATCATTGAAAAGAAAATGATACCCCGGTTTCTCGACCATCTGAGGGATGATGGAGTTGCCAAGACAAGAAGAGCTGAGGTCCTATACCTCAAGCGGCCACCCTTTCGGACTCGGCCTAGAGAAAGTTCTTTCTTTGTTCGGAGTATTCCAATTTGGAACTCTCTCTCTTATGTTCTACGAACAAGTCGGAACCTTCGAGTTTTGCGGGAATTGTTGCCTAAAGAAATAACAGATGACAACTAGTGACTGGTGAAAGGAAGTGTACTCTGGCTTGCTTCCTCTTCTTCATTTCCTTCATCTTCTTTTATGCATCTTTTTACAATATTGATACATACCAATACTCTTTATACTCACCCATGGTGATTTGAGTGGTACCCACAATGAACAATAAACAATAAAGACTAGCTAAGAAATGAATAGACTTGCCTTGCAGAGAGTAAGTCTTAGACTGCTGTGTATTCTGGAGGAGCATAGCTTTATGTACAGAGAAGAGGATGGTTGCGCTTAGGGCGCCCATCCCATGTCGGTCGCAACTTGTCGTGACTCTCAGAGCCCCTTTTGGGGGATCATGCTTTTTGGTTTGGTTTCCTCATGACGATGCTGTAGTTCGTATACACATATTACAACAGTTTAAATGTGTTCATACGTCAATGCAAATTGCGTTTAGTTTGGCCCATTAATCTTGCCGCATGTGCATAAATGGAAATGTCAGGAAAATCTGTTTTTGAAATATGTTCTGACGATTCTTGCGTTGGCTCACACTGCATCAGAGGAACTTCAATAGTGTTCAAAGCATGACCATCGATCAAAAATAATACTGCACATTTGAAAAGAGTCATTTAGAGCCTCGTCGTTAATCATTAGAGGCTTGTTCCCACGAAGGTGAAATTCTAATTGAAAATTTTAGACCACATCAAAAGAGATAGGCGTTGGTTTCGTGGTATAGAATAAAGAAATAGAACATGGATGATTTTCATGGTGGCACCATTGAACGGTGGATTTGTCGCCTTCAGACAACCATTGAACCAAATATTTTTTCAGAATGTATCAGGCTTGAAAGGGTTCGCATCGTCTCATCAATACTAAAATCCATGATTACCGCTAGAACAAGCAATCGATATAGGGCATGTCAAATGAAGGAAATTCAAGGAAAAATGCGGTCCAGCACCCTGATTTTGGGCATTTTGGGGAGGGAGAAGTAAGCAATCATCACAGTCTATTAGCACTATCTGACCATTGAATTTTCAAAAATTGAATGATTTGAAGTGAGCTGTGTTACAAAACCCAAGAAAATGAACATGTTTGGTGTTAATCGGTGAACGCAGATAAAGTATCTGCGATAAAGTACATCAAGTGGGCCCAATACCACAATGCTACCTACTTGCTTAAACAAGCAGGTAAAATGAAATAAAAGTCAACCTTCAATGCTGTAGCGAATATGCTAATTACAAGAATGCATTAACGTTTGACTATATATTGTTTTGTGTTTGATTGGGATATACACTCTACTTCATGAACCAGCGAGTATCACAACCCTTTTAACGACTACAATGCATACACAATGCAGTTTGGCTGGGCAAGTTGTCTCTAATTTTACTCCATGAAATAACGCCAGTTGTTGATGAAAGCGTTCACTTGACAATACCTTTGGGCTTCACCTTTATTTGTTTTGAAATATTTGCCAGATTCTTGGTCTAAAGGTTACTGATTCTTGCCCACATTTTTTTTTCTTTTTTTGCGGACTTCCATACCGCTACTGGGATTGGAATCCCAGCAGTACAAGACGAGAAGATTATTCATTTTACTTGACTTTTATGTTTTGTTATATTATTTGATCGACCAACCAATTGGAGTTGGCTGATCTGGCTAATCCTTGAATATAAGGTTGATCCGGAATTTTAGTCAAAAACTTATCCAAGTCTGACTTAAATCCTGCTACTGGATCAACGCCTACATACGACCAACGCTTATTTGAAGGGAGCAAATTGAACAATCAAGGAGTCCGAGAAAGAAGAGAGGTGGGCTTCATTGTTCTTACTAGCCTGGATTCTCGAGGGCTTGAGGTGCTCTCAAAACGCACGTTAAACCTCTACGGTCACTGCAATTGACCCTAAATCCTGGTTGGGACAAAGCTCATGAATGCTTTTGAAAACGTACAATATCAGATAATTTTCGTACCTTCTCTGAATACTGTACAATCCCAACCTTTCTAACCTCTCCCAGGAAAAGAGCTTTCTTGTATCCTCAATGTTCCTAGTAAAACATCTTTGGACCAGCTCGAGCTTTTGTAAACCTGCTGAACTAATTGGAGCCCAAATGGGGAGAGGCATATTCAAGATGCGGCTGAACAATCGACTTGTACAGAGTTAGCATCGTGACACTATCTCTGGACTTAAACGTGCGATATATCCACAACGTGTTTGAAAAGCTTTACCAACTTTCAACTGGATATGCTCATAGAACTTTCCATTATCTTGGGACTACACCTAAATCCTTCATGGATGAGACCTGCTGAATGCCCTTACCTTCATCATCTAATAGTGGAGTGTCTAATGGCGTCGACCCAAAGGTCATTGAACGGAATTTAAGTCCATTCAAGGCCATGTTACTCGCAGCAACCCAGGAATAATTTGGTCTAGGACCTTTGCCAGACAACCAGAATCCTGACCATTCCTACCAACTACCAATTTTGTATCATCAGCATAAGAAAGAGATACTGACTTTATTACTACCAAGCTTCTGAAGCGGAGCAATGAAGATAATGAAAAGGAGAGGACCCAAATGGAGCCCTGAGGGACACCCGACTTGACGCCATGTATGTCACTAAGGGATCCGTCAACCTTAACTAAGTGTTTTCTAACACAAATAAAACTTCTTAGCCAATTGAGAACTTTGCCTTGGATCCCAATCTCAGGGAGCCTGTTAACTAAAAGACCATGATCTACCTTGTCAAAGGCCTTGGCAAAGTCGAGATAGACTACATCGACTGATTCATGGCTCTCCAGACCCTCAATAACCTGCTCTATATGCTCAACCAGTTGGGTGACCGTGCTAAAATTTGCTCGGAACCCGTGCTGGCTAGGAGGAAAGACTTCATGGATATCAAGAAATTTAACAAGTTTGAACTTCATGATCTTCTCAAACACTTTAGCAATATTCGAAGTGAGAGAAATCGGCCTATAGTTACTGGGGAGTGACTTATCTCCTCCTTTGAAAAGTGGAACAACATGAGCTACCTTCAGAGAAGAAGGGAACTTGCCCTGGTCCAAGATGCAACGCATCAAGTACGAGAAAACAGGAGCAAGAACCTGTCAGCATCTCATCAGAAACTGAGATGTCACCCCATTTGTAATATCAAAGTTAAAAACTAATGCTGGCCATTCTCTGCCACTTGTGGTAGAAAGTGGCAGAAATTCGATCAATCTCGATTTTTCCCATCGCTGGCTGTCCTCCATTGTCGAACCCGGGGAAAATTGATCATCATTGCCCTTTCCGTCCACATTACAACTACTTAAGAGCCTGGATAAACAACAAGTAAAATTGCTATGGCGTCATTAAGGTTCATTTGAACACGGAAGAAGTGTGGAGAAAGTTCGATAACTGCAGGATTGAGTGGAGTTTCATGACAATCCTGTCCGCCTTGAGTTGCAAACCCTCAAAACTTTGTGAGGCTTGATTTACAAATGAAAATCCTTTTAAAAGGGAGGCCTTATTGTATTTGATTGGAGGGCATATCAATAAGTCTGTTGACAATAGTCTTGATCTGAACTGATGGATCATCGTAACGCGACGGATCTGAGCGATGGCCTTGGTATAATTAATGTCGATTTCAGGGAGATATTCTACCCACTGCAACGCTTGCTCCTTAAGAGCCCGTTTGAATTCTTGTTAGAGTTCGATGGGACCCTTGCCAATCTCCTTAAGCCTTGACTCCGCTCTATTCCATTGTAATTTAAACGTGCCATAAGCAAGGATATCATCTCCAAAGAACGGGCGCACGTCCCGGGTGACATCGTATCGTAAACCCATGACGGCTTCTAACTGAGGAGTGAGGCCCACTACGCTTCCTTTCGATTGAGATCCCGACGATTCTTGACGGTTAGCAATTCCTTCGGAGAACTTGTCAACCTCCAATCGCAGCCTTCTCAATGTTTGATATTGGGGATCAATTGCCTCGGATTCCGGATCATCGTCACTGCCGTCGAACTCTCAATCGGCTCTCAATCCCTGAATCTATTTTTCAAGGGTATTTGAAACTCGGGTAAAAGCCGCTTTAAAACCCCGTCGGCTTCTCAAAGCATTAATTCAATCGTACAAGAAAAAGACAAAAAGCGAAATGGTATTGGGAAGGAAAAATAGGCATAATAAGCACAAAACTTCATAAAGGACGTGACAATGTCAATATTTCATAATTGTTATGACATACTTTTCAAACGCATCCTTAATCAAGCTTAAACTTGAAATTTAACAAAATTATATGAACTTTGAGTAAAAACGTCCCTTGCAAGTTGAATTTGATTATTGCAAAAAGTGACCAATTCGAAAATCAAAGTGACATTTTACTTCCTCTAGCTTTCACGGAAATGTTCAAGAAGTTGAAATTTTTTTATTTCTGGTCATGTCCTTGAAAAAGACATTTAGGTCTTGGCAATAATTTGAAATATAGTTAGGTCATTCTTCGAGCGTTTAAGGGTAAAACCAACTTTCAAGTTGTAATAACTGAGCATGTTCTAAATATATATCCTTGAAATTTCATGTCAATGCATAACTAAGGGTACTTGAAATACTGACCTACTACGTTTTTGACAGTCTTATGTTTTAATGTTCTTTAATTGATTTCACACATATCCAGGCTACTTCTATACATGTGATTTTACACATGTTGTTCTTTTATTTCTTTGACAATGAGGAACATAGTTAGAGCTCTTGGCATGTGAGCAAACGCTTATCCAAAATGTATACGTTGATGATAATTTGATTAAAATAACTTTGGCTGACATGGACCAAAGAGGGACAGTGCTTCCTTCAAGGGGAAGGCAATGCTTTGTGCGACACACCTCACACTCCCGGGGCACAGACAGCCCATTGGGGGAATTGGTGCATCACTGTTCAAATGTTGCTCGAATCGGACATGATCCTCGCTCTTTCCGTGAGAGAATTGCAAAAGCAGGATGATATTTCAAACCGTCTCTTGACCTTGACGACATTATCAACCAATTAACTGATCCCCTCGAAAGGGTACCAGCTCCAGCTTGGTGAAAAGAAATCTCTTCACCACAGTTTTCTCTCCTTTTTCCACCGCAGCTTTTTTATAAACCTTGTGCGTCTATGAGTGGGCAATTAATTTACACAATTGAAACATAAAGATAAAAAAATGTCTAACGAAGAAATTGATATCCTTGTCGTTCACGTCATGTCCCTGGATTTAACACTTATCACCATCTACAGACCGCCTTCTTGCTCTCTCCCTATATTTCATGATGGACCGGTGTTCATCGAAAACGAACTCGCAAAATCTACCTGCTCGCTACATATAATCCTAGGAGATTAGCTAAACTTTACCTAGATCCCAAAATGGATCATGAATCTAACATTGACGATGCCATTAGAATTGCCTATCTTGTCAAACAAAGAAAATCAAACCATCATACCAAAATACAGACAAAAACTTTCCAAGAAACGAGTGTCTCTGACCTGAAGATTGAAACTATTAAATGATCATTTCTTCATATCGCGAAATATCGGCAAGAAAATTGAAGCCCTCAACGTTCTTTTGAAAAACTCGTTTGAAAAGGATCAGGTACAGAGTGAGAAGAAAGTGGTTCAGGATGTTAAATCAAACCCTAAGGCTTTTTACACATATGCCAACTCGAAACGAAAAGCCAATACCCTGATAGGACCAATTAGATTGCCGGATAAAGAAGGATTCTCCAATGCGACCGAAGTAATCAATATTCTTGGCGATCAATTTTCGTCAGTCTTTTCAACTCCGACTCAACATGTACGTAACTAAACAACCCTTGTTTAGCCGACAACAGTTTATGTCTAAAAGACATAACGATTACCGGAAAAGAAGTTGTCGAAGCCATCAAAACCCTTAAATCTTCAAGCTCTCCAGGACCTGACGGTGTAACGGCACAGTTCCTTAAGAACACCTCACTATTCATCGCTCCAATTTTTATATATTTAATGAATCGTTCTTTGTCAGAGGGGAGGGTACCCACACAACTAAAACATGCCCAAATACCCTCCAATTATAAAGGGGGAGATAGGGATCAACCTGTTAATTATTGGCCAATCTCATTCAAGTCGAATGTTTCCAACGTTATGGAAAAGCTTGTTAAGACAAAACTTCTTGAATATCTTGACATGAAAGGTATTATTCCTGACCAGCAGCATGGTTTTCGTGCCCACTGTAGCTCTGTGACACAATTGATTCAGCATTTTGACGACGTAATAGAAGGACTACAACATAGCGATTGTGTCAATGTTATATACTTGGACTTTGCTAAAGCATTTTTACAAAGTAGATCATATTCTACAGATAAATTGTTTCAGAATAATAGGTGATCGAGGAAATATGTACTCATGGATCAGAAATTTCCTCACCAACCACATTCAAGCCGTTCGAGTTGACGGCTGCTTAGGACGACCTCGACACGTGGTATCTGAGGTACCTCAAGCAACCATTCTTGGTCCGATTCTGTTCTTATTATTCATTGCACCACTGCACGGATTACCCCTCCACTCTTCAATATCTTCTTAAGCTGACGCTACTAAACTAGTCTTTGGAAAAAATTCACAGAACCAGACGGACCTTCAAAATGACTTGGACGTTGCTAAAAAAACTTGCAAACTTGTTTGACGTTTTTTCGGAATTGAGATAATTTGAGCAAAGGTGCATAGTGCATAGTGCCCAAAGTGGAGACTCTTTGGCGGAAACACTGATAGCACTCTATGCTGGGAAACCCAGGAGTACAATCCGTGGATTCCCCATTTGTGAACCAAGCTTGAGGGCGGTTTTGTATGAAAGGTTTTCCCCTCTGTATTTTCATCTCACAGATACACCTCTCCGATATCACGAGACTTATTAAGTCTCTCTGAGTCAAAGCATACCATTGATAGGCGACTTCGGTTGCCTTTTTGCTTACACATTGTTAGGCGACTTCGGTTGCCTTTTTGCTTACACATTGTTAGGCGACTTCGGTTGCCTTTTTGCACAACATTGATAGGCGACTTCGGTTGCCTTTTGGCTTTCATATTGATAAGCGACTTCGGTTGCCTTTTTGCACATAATTGATAGGCGACTTCGGTTGCCTTTTTGCACATCATTGATAGGCGACTTCGGTTGCCTTTTGGCTTTCATATTGATAAGCGACTTCAGTTGCCTTTTTGCACATCATTGATAGGCGACTTCGGTTGCCTTTTTGCACATCATTGATACGCGACTTCAGTTGCCTTTTTGCACATCATTGATAGGCGACTTCGGTTGCCTTTTTGCACATCATTGATAGGCGACTTCGGTTGCCTTTTTGCACATCATTGATAGGCGACTTCGGTTGCCTTTTGGCTTTCATATTGATAAGCGACTTCGGTTGCCTTTTTGCACATAATTGATAGGCGACTTTGGTTGCCTTTTTGCACATCATTGATAGGCGACTTCGGTTGCCTTTTTGCACATCATTGATAGGCGACTTCGGTTGCCTTTTGGCTTTCATATTGATAAGCGACTTCGGTTGCCTTTTTGCACATAATTGATAGGCGACTTTGGTTGCCTTTTTGCACATCATTGATAGGCGACTTCGGTTGCCTTTTTGCACATCATTGATACGCGACTTCAGTTGCCTTTTTGCACATCATTGATAGGCGACTTCGGTTGCCTTTTGGTTTACGCATTGATAGGTGACTTTGGTTGCCTTTTGGCTTACACATTGATAGGCGATTCGGTTGCCTTTTTGCACATCATTGATAAGCGACTTCGGTTGCCTTTTGCATATCATTAAAGGGGGACTTTGGTTGCTTTTTGTGCCCATTATTGATTAGAAACTGTTTTGCCTTTTTTACACTATTGATAGGGGACTTTGGTTGCCTTTTTGTGCCCATTATCGATAGGCGACTGGTTTGCCTTTTATGCACAGGGTGGTTCGTGTGCCCATGACTCAGCTCGAATCAAGTTGAGGTGTACCAATTCATGTACATTTGCAATCATCCTCAAGACTTGGTCAAGCAAAGGTAGAAAAGTAAATGGTCGAGATAAGGTAAGATCATAATTCATGTCTTGCATTGTATAATACTGTACTT
>NC_081451.1:18063622-18069420 GCF_007210705.1 Tigriopus californicus
CATTGATAGGCGACTTCGGTTGCCTTTTTGCACATAATTGATAGGCGACTTCGGTTGCCTTTTTGCACATCATTGATAGGCGACTTCGGTTGCCTTTTGGCTTTCATATTGATAAGCGACTTCGGTTGCCTACGGCTAATTAGAAGGTGACCAAATTTATTGTTAGTATGCCACATGTGGGTTGTGATTGTCTTTCATTTTTAAGTTCTCGGGAACTTTTGGAAACGTTGCCGACGGACGAAAGTTTAGAGTTAGAAAAAGTTAGGTTAGGTTAGGTTAGGTTAGGTTTAGGTTTAGGTTAGGTTAGGTTTAGGTTTAGGTTAGGTTAGGTTAGGGTTAGGTTAGGTCAGGTCAAGTTAGGTTATGTTAGGCGAGTTTAGTTTAGGTTAGTTTAGGTTGGGTTAGTATGGTATTGAAATTGGATCTAGTTCTTCTATCCCCATGTGCGTGGGATTTTCACCTTATATTACGATCACAGCTGTCTCCTAAGCTGTTCGGGGCAAATGGTCAATTGATTATGCGCATAGCAATCGGTGGGCAGGGAGTGGTGGAGGTTGCCACAACCACGTCCATCTAGGACGGAATTTTCACGAATAATGGCTTTTCGTATTCAATTCTTTCTAATGAAATACATATTTCTCTTACCTGAGTCATCTCCATGACGAAGGACACGCAAGAAGGCATTGTAAGATTTTTTTTATTGTAGCATGAATGCTGCAAGTGAAAATATCCAAATGGTATAGTAGCATGAATGCTGCAAGTGAAAATATCCAAATGATAGCAGCATGAATGCTGCAAGTGAAAATATCCAAATCCGACAAATGGAACTACCGAGAACGGCAGTACGGATTAACAGAAACCAGATTATAATGAAAAGTCTTTGGCAATCGGTTTTATGCATAATCCATTGACCATTTCCCCGAACAGCTGGGGAGACAGCTGTCGTTTTGACAATCAGCTGAAAAATGAAGGTCTCGATCGTAGCAGAAAAAATAATATTTCCAAATTTCCCCAGATAGCCGTGCATGCTTAATTGTATCTCGGTGGTACTTAGTACAATTGGTGAGGTGCGAATCCCTCTACAGGTATAGAGTTCGACTTTTTTCCAGACTTTTCATCAAAATGGCAATACATTAGCATGAATATGTGTAAGATCCTTGCAACCGAGCAGCCGCAGGCTTGCGCCGCGGCCTAGGCGACCCCAGGCCTTGCAACCGAAAGGTTAGGTTAGGTTAGGTTAGGTCAGATCAGGTTAGGTTAGGTTAGGTTAGGTTAGGTCAGGTCAAGTTAGGTTATGTTAGGCGAGTTTAGTTTAGGTTAGTTTAGGTTGGGTTAGTATGGTATTGAAATTGGATCTAGTTCTTCTATCCCCATGTGCGTGGATTTTCACCGTATATTACGATCACAGCTGTCTCCTAAGCTTGTCGGGGCAAATGGTCAATTGATTATGCGCATAGCAATCGGTGGGCAGGGAGTGGTGGAGGTTGCCACAACCACGTCCATCTAGGACGGAATTTTCACGAATAAGAACGAGTTTCCTGTTTGTCGGAAGTACCACGAAAATCGGTAATTCTTGCCCTGCCTGTTCGGCCTCATGTCAGTCGGCTGGCTAGACAACGAGACAATTCGGTTTGCACGACTACACCATAACGTCATTCCGATGACTTATTCAGAGATAATATGTTATTTCATATTCAATTCTTTCTAATGAAATACATATTTCTCTTACTTGAGTCATCTCTATGACGAAGGACACGCAAGAAGACATTGTAAAGTTTTTTCTTTTTGTTGAATAGTAGCATGAATGTTGCAAGTGAAATATCCAAATGGTAAGAAACTACCGGGCCGACGAAAAGTACTCATACAAATTTAACCAATCCAAATCTGTTCTTCAAAAGCTTTTATTGAGCTAATTAGACTAATTAGACATTAATTATTCAAATGAAAGCTGTAGACAATTATTAATTGAGTAATTAATTACGGGTGTGACCCCCATGGCGGCAATGACGGCCTCAAGGCGGCCGCGCAAGGCCTTGCAGGTGTTGGAGATGTACTCCTTCCTCATGGACCTCCAGTACTTGTCGACAGAGGACTTCAGGTGGTCCACGCTGCTGTGGCGAGTCCTACAGGCTTTTCTCTCCACATGCCACCACACGCTGTAGTCCAATGGGTTGAGGTCCGGGCTTTGAGGGGCCAGAAGTCCTTGGGCCAGAAGGACATGTTGGCGGCCATCCGTCTTGAACAATTTTGGCTGTGTGAGCGGGTGCCCCATCTTGTTGAAACACCCACGTCGACTTGTTTGACTTCTTGACAGTCTTCAATACCTATGGCATCACCTTGGTGTTCAAGATCTCCAAGTAGTCCGCTGCTGTGAGCCTGTAGCCGGTGTGGAACAAACTGGCGGCATTTTGTCCCCCTGGAGGCAATGACGCCCAACATCATCACTGAGGCCGGATGCTTGGTCTTGGAGACGTGGAGGACGGCCTAAGGAGTGTCCTGAAGGCCACGACCCTTCATTTTGCTTGTTGTAGACAGGGTCGACCGTGAACGTTTTCTCATCCGAAAAGAAAATGACTCTGTCACCATTGTGCTTAAGATCGTTCAGGAGCCGACCACAAAACGCTCAACACGAAAGTTCTTGATGCCGGTGAGTGAGTAGAGGTCGTTCAATGAGCCTCTGGGATTCCCCCCGCGGCCTTGACCGCCTTTGCCCCGTGGACCTGGCCACTTCTTCTTCTTGGCGCATTCCGTGAAGCTCATGTTGGGCTTGGCCTTGAAGCCGCCATGGCGATGGCTGGCTTCAACTTGGTCGGTCTGCCACTTAGAGGGCCATTATTGAGGTCTTTCCGGCTTCTATGCGCTTGCGGATGTTGTAGACCGTCATCCTGGTGACCTTTGTGACCTTGACAATGTCGGAGATGGGGGTGCCGGCGCGGATGAGGGCGGCCACTGATTTCTTTTCGTCTCCATCTCGGTGCTCGGTTGTCTCACGCTGTCAATAAGCAGCTCAACGGAAACAGGAAGTTGTCAGCTATTGACTGATATCGCAAAAATTGTTTTTAATCACACAACCAATCAAAAAATGCAGATTAAAAAATGTATAAATTCTTTTCGCCGGCCTGGACCAAGGTGGATTAAAGTACGATGAGAGTATATATATCATGTATATATACATATATTCTTTATTACTTTTATTTCTTTTTATAAAGACAGACATTGTCTCATCTGCGAGCGCCTACCCTCGCCTGGCGACAGTATATCTCCGGCATAAGACTGCCTGTTGCCCAACGCCAAATGCGCCAATATCTTTCCAGCTCCACCCAGAGTCGTGTAAAGCTATTGCACCTCCACACGCCCTGAATTTTGTTGGGTCAATTTCGGCATGAAGGAGCATCTTTCTTTGATGAGATCGTAATCCATTATAAGACGCTACTGCCAGTAATGGTTCCCTCGATCAAATTATGGGAAGCAAGGGCTTTTCTGGAGAGATGGGGATTCGTTTCAGATATTCTTTTGTTATATAGATAGGGCAAAATCTCGCCACCGGATTTGAACAAAAATAACGAGTGACGCATGTGTTCCGGATCGTTTTTCCTCGAGTGGAGTAGGATTTGAACAGAGTAATCAGAAATAATCAAAACACGGTGTTGTACTCCTTGGAGGTCCGAAAATCTTGAAACCGGTAGAAAGGCTGTAAGCCCAAACCAAACACCTCTAAGATTGGCTATAGGTATAATTTTGGTAGAAACACGTCGGAGTTTGGTTAAAGTAGGTTGTACGATCGCCCTCAGGACTTTTTTTGTCATTGGATGTGTCTGGCGAGCCACGGAATCAAGGGATCGGGTGATGCCTTTCAAAGTGAGACGGATAGGGGGATCACTTGTCGGAGATGCCATGCCAAAACGTTCATGAAAGGAGCTTATCGCGCCAATGCCATATTAGCGGATGCTGGTCCTTTATCTTCAGACACCAATTGAGCTAAGTATTTGTCAACCGAAATTGCGGGTGCAGGAAGCCATGGTTGATCGTGTTTAAGACAGAATCGACAAAATTGATCCCAAGCCAATTTGTACTGGTGCCATGTCCCCTCGACTTCGAGTTCAGCTTTAGAGAGTCACGCAATGAGTCTAGGCGTGAAACGTGTGGCTCTGAAAGAAAGAAGCCTCGGTATGTATTCGGAACTTTGTGGAGCATGTACTTGCTAGACGAAGGAAGAGAATCGCGTATTACAGAGTAGTAGGAATACACAATTTACAACCATTTTGAATACAGTTTGCTTTCCTGAACGAGTTTATGTGAAGGATTTTGTATATTCCCGTCTATCTCGAGGGCCAACAAATCAAATCCGAGTTGTCCATGAAACATGTCACTTTGGACTTCTTGTCCCTTGAGACATATAGGTCGAAAACGCATGAATTTGTGTATCATGTCAAAAAAAATAAAAATTCCGTCTGTTAATAAAAGGGGCCAAAAATGTGACCCTAGCAATAGGTTACCTGCCAAGATAGCGCCCTTTATAGAGAAAACCTATTTTACTAGGGCTTAAGTTGTTAAGACCTATCTAAAGATCTCCGGTTATGGTTTTTTAGAGCTAACACTACAATCCCAAAGAATGAAGAACAACAAACTCTTGATATACTGTTTCACCATTAATTGTATTTCTTGTGCAAGTACAGTATTATACAATGCAAGACATGAATTATGATCTTACCTTATCTCGACCATTTACTTTTCTACCTTTGCTTGACCAAGTCTTGAGGATGATTGCAATGTACATGAATTGGTACACCTCAACTTGATTCGAGCTGAGTCATGGGCACACGAACCACCCTGTTGCATAAAAGGCAAACCAGTCGCCTATCGATAATGGGCACAAAAAGGCAACCAAAGTCCCCTATCAATAGTGTAAAAAAGGCAAACAGTTTCTAATCAATAATGGGCACAAAAAGCAACCAAAGTCCCCTTTAATGATATGCAAAAGGCAACCGAAGTCGCTTATCAATGATGTGCAAAAAGGCAACCGAATCGCCTATCAATGTGTAAGCCAAGGAACAAAGTCACCTATCAATGCGTAAGCCAAAAGGCACCGAAGTCGCCTATCAATGATGTGCAAAAGGCAACCGAAGTCGCCTATCAATTATGTGCAAAAAGGCAACCGAAGTCGCCTATCAATGTGTAAGCCAAAAGGAACCAAAGTCACCTATCAATGCGTAAGCCAAAGGCAACGAAGTCGCCTATCAATGACATGCAAAAAGGCAACCGAAGTCGCCTATCAATGATGTGCAAAAAGGCAACCAAAGTCGCCTATCAATTATGTGCAAAAAGGCAACCGAAGTCGCTTATCAATATGAAAGCCAAAAGGCAACCGAAGTCGCCTATCAATGATGTGCAAAAAGGCAACCGAAGTTGCCTATCAATGATGTGCAAAAAGGCAACTGAAGTCGCGTATCAATGATGTGCAAAAAGGCAACCGAAGTCGCCTATCAATAGTGTAAAAAAGGCAAAACAGTTTCTAATCAATAATGGGCACAAAAAAGCAACCAAAGTCCCCATTAATGATATGCAAAAGGCAACCGAAGTCGCTTATCAATGATGTGCAAAAAGGCAACCGAATCGCCTATCAATGTGTAAGCCAAAAGGCAACCAAAGTCACCTATCAATGCGTAAACCAAAAGGCAACCGAAGTCGCCTATCAATGATGTGCAAAAAGGCAACTGAAGTCGCGTATCAATGATGTGCAAAAAGGCAACCGAAGTCGCCTATCAATGATGTGCAAAAAGGCAACCAAAGTCGCCTAT
>NC_081451.1:18069471-18073795 GCF_007210705.1 Tigriopus californicus
CTTCTAAATTAGGCCGCTGGTAGTCTACACGTTTCTTGAT
The DNA here is from genome assembly GCF_007210705.1 of Tigriopus californicus. Lineage (NCBI taxonomy): Eukaryota > Metazoa > Arthropoda > Copepoda > Harpacticoida > Harpacticidae > Tigriopus > Tigriopus californicus. Next base: position 18,069,512 of record NC_081451.1, read on the forward strand.
AGAAAATGGGGGGACTTTTCGAAAACATGGTATTATCTTAGAATCGAAAAAAAGGTCTATAATGATCGAGTACCTAATGAAAATCCGTCTTGTTTGAAGGCCGCTGGTTATAGGCTTTTCAACTTTGGGGCTCGTTTTCTTTGAGAGCATCATGAAATCTTTCTTTAGACAAATTGAATACCGTGCATGTTTATCTAGGAATAAAAGGCAGTCTACGACTTACCACCGAGACCAACCGTTGTTATATTTTAAGGTAATACATGGCGACCGTGATCTAGGTTGACCAATACATGGTGACCGTGACAGGTCTAGGAAATACATATCTTGGGCTTTGGGCAGAAGTAAAGGGCTTTACCAACGCCAAGAGCGCAAGCTCAGCTTTGAGGTCTTCAATCAAGTATGAGGCAAACTTTGGCTCAGCATCATAGGACAATCTGTTCATCCTTTTTGGTCCGACCAAGTAGCTTTGAAGAAAAACCCTAAATAAGACGTGGAATCAAAAGTTACGAAAAGAGTGCGTACAACAAAGGAGCCTAGATACTTTCACATTCAATCAATCCAGTAGAAGAATTCAGATGATGTCTAATCTAAGCAGTCGTTTACGGCCAAAAATAGAAATTTGTCCCGCTTTTGGCTAATAAACAATGCGATCTGGTAGATGCTTCTCGAAATATACCTAATACGAGAATATAAGAGACTTCGTTCCAGGTAACACACTGTTTATTACGTCCCATCCAAAGGGTCCAGACCAACATAAAAAAGGGGAAAAGTGCCTCGCTAGCGTTGAAGGTTTTATCATGAGAAAGAACCGATTGCCAGAAGGGTAGATAGACATCATACCATGCCTCTTTCTTTTGAGAGAAAAACAGGATAAAAGTGTAAAAAAATTATTGTTTTGATCTAAGTTTGATATCGGTCAGGGGCTCGGGAAGTTCTAGTAGTCCTTTGAAGGGTGTTTCCTTCGGCATGGACGTCGACGGGGTCTTCTGGTGAGACCACGGTTAGTTCTTGGAAATTGGATCCTGGACGAGGACGGATGATCCCATGGGTATTGTTCGGCGAGGTTTGGTAGAGCGGTCGCAATATGTTTTCCGCTTCTTTGCGGATTCCAACCGGCGTTGATCGGCCTCATTTGCCGTTTGGTGCCAACGAGGGTCGAATAAACTCCAGTGGCTTGGGACCTGGGATCGAAGAGGGTGACCAAACACTCTCTGAGCTGGTGAAAGGCCGTTCTCGCGGGGGCTGTTGCGAATCTCTAAAAGTCCGGCGTGGAACGCATCGCTCTTGATCTGATCATCGTTTTTGGCTTCAAGAGGTTTAAGGACTTTAACGGTCACCTCTGCATGGCCATTACTTTGGGGGTTGTGAGGCAAAGACGGGATCCACTGTACTCCCTTCTTGCATAGGAAATCAAGGAAGAGGGCGGTACGATATTGGGGTCCGTTGTCACTCCGTAGGATGTTTGGTGCGCCCATCAAAGAAAAGAAAATTCTAAATTCCCTGATGAGATGGGGACGAAGGATTAGTGGAAAATCGGGTCATGAGTGGGTAACCCAAATAACGATCCGCATATACCAAATAATGGTGAGAGCCGTACATAAATAAGTCACAGGCTTCTACCGTGGTGCAACGTCATTTGAAAAACCTGGCTAAAATACAGTTTGACGTGCACGCCGTTTGTTCTTTTTCGACGCCCTGGTGTGACGAGTGAAGGCGACGGAGAACGTCCTTGATCGCACTGGGGGGATCACTATTCGACAGTCCACACAGCTAGGTCGCCGTCAATGGAGAGTTCCGTCTCTTATTTTGGAGAAGAGGCAAACGTATGGGGCAGCTTGTTGGTCGGGTTAGGTTAGGTAGGTTAGGGTTAGGTTAGGTTAGGCTTAGTTAGGTTAGGGTTAGGTTTAGGTTTAGGTTAGGTTAGGTTAGGTAGGTTAGGCTAACATAACGCACGATTTTTGAGGGCCAACATTTCGGAATTTCCAACTTTTTTGTGGGACGTCCCACAACGAAGTTGTCTACAGGGGTTAGATACCTAGATGTCAAGGTACAATAGTGTTTAGCATGTTTCTTTGTAGGGGATCGAGAGCGACTCCAGAGGGACGTGAACTTTGCAAATCTAACAATGTTGGCCTCGTGTTATGAATTTTCGCGAGGAAACGTCTAACCCCAGATTGAGGGCCTGCCTAACCCCTCTAACCCCTGTTTTTGGGGTTAGAATCGTCACCTAACCGGCGTGTTAGCCTCTATACATAACCCAAAAAAAGTTGGCCTCAATTTGGTTGCCCTCGAAATCGAATTTGTGACAGTGTTCCATGGCCATTATCTCAGCGATGGGAACGTGCAGACCAGTGGTTAAGCACATATTTGAAATCAGCATTCCCAGGAACGGACAATGAAAATTTTTCGGAGAGTGGAACATTTGAATTTGGAACCAATGTGTTCCATGGCTGCTGAATAGGTGTCTTCGGCCAAATACAACATGTTTGTTCAATGGCTTTTAGTCCGGTGATTTGAAAACTGTATCGGTTGTCCACCTAGCTAGCCTAGGGAAAAAGTGGAAAAAGTCGTCTCTGACTTGCCCCGTTCCAGCCCAAGTCCAGGCCACCTCGATATGGCAATGACCACGGATTTCGGACGATCCATATACCATTGGATTCGTCTCATTTTCCCTAGTTCGAAAATGCTAGTCTCGAAGCCCGCATTTGCCCGCAGCCCGTCGATATGTGCGGCATTCGATCGAGTCTGCCCTAGCTGACTCTTGGGCTACGCGCTGGGAAGCGGCAGTCCTGCCCACGTAGCTGAGAGGAGCTCGAGCGCTTCGAGCTCGATTCTGGGTGACCAGATTACTCGCATTTGAAAAGAGTTTCATATCAATGATAAGGAAACGTGTTGGTGGAAAAACTACTTTGGTCACCTCATGGATTTGCGGGGGGAAAAATTGGTGCGTCTTAGGTGGAGTCACAGTTGGCAGGGGCGCCACTTTGGCCTCAAGCGAGATGTAATTCGGGGCTCATCCTATTCTCTGGGTGAGCACAAAGACCAAACGAAAGGGTCAGAATCGCTGGCCCAGGGTTAGAAAGCTAACACGCTTTCCGGACTCTGAGGGCCAACCCAAAGACATTTCCAAAAATGGAAACCGGTGTTCCACGCCCGATACTTTAGAACTAGATTGTAGAGCAAAAAAAAGCACAATTCACAATTGGGTGGAACTAAAGCTAATTTCGTTAAAACTAAAGAAAAAATTGTTCCATTTTTGGATCCAAAGTGTCCAGTATTTGATTGTTCTGATGTTTGTGCACTCATTTGACCCTTAAACTTTATTGTCTTGTTTGTTCTCATTTCATTCTTTTGTTGAACTTGGGTATTTCTTGTCCAATGAAAAGTGGAAAAAGTCGTCTCTGACTTGCCCGTTCCAGCCCAAGTCCAGGCCACACTCCGATATGGCAGTGACCACGGATTCGGACGATCATATACCATTTGGATTCGTCTCATTTTCCGAGTTCGAAAAATGCTAGTCTCGAAGCCGCATTTGCCCGCAGCCCGTCGATATGTGCGCATTCGATCGAGTCTGCCCCAGCTGACCTAAGGGCTACGCGCTGGGGAAGCGGCAGTCCTGCCTCACGTAGCTGAGAGGAGCTCGAGCGCTTCGAGCTCGATTCTGGGTGACACAGTTTACTCGCATGTGAAAAGAGTTTCATATCAATGAGCCGAGCGCCATCTCGGTGAAAATAGACTTTGGTCACCTCATGGATTTGCGGGGGAAAAAATTGGTGCGTCTTAGGTGGAGTGAGAGTTGTCAGGGACGCGAGAATTGGATCAAGCTGAATGTCGTATTTAAAGACTATGTGAAAACCCACACCATATTGTTTGGGTCAGATGGAGACACTGTGTATTGCTGCAAGGTTGAAAGAACCCGTCTTCCGCAGGCCTTTTGGAATAGGCTTTGATAGGGATGCACAGAAGTTTTAGGCTTGCCTTTTCCATTTTCCCAACAAGAAGACACTTGTCCGTCCACGTCTATCCAGTTTTTGGTAACCATGGGCTGTGATTGGCGAGCCTTTGGCCTTTAAGAACAGGATCAAGACTTATAATCTAAGGGTCATTTGTCGTTAGGTTGGTTTATGGTTTAGGTTAGGTTAGGTTAGGTTTAGGTTAGGGTTAGGTTAGGTTTAGGTTAGGTAGGTTGAGGTTTAGGTGTTAGGTTAGGTTAGGTTAGGTTAGGTTAGGTTAGGTTAGGTTAGGTAGGTTAGGTTAGGTTAGGATTAGGTTAGGTTGGGGGTT
>NW_026738570.1:0-10568 GCF_007210705.1 Tigriopus californicus
GTTCGCAGACCGAGTAGGTCCTTGAATGTAGGGTTGATCTGGAATGCTATCTAAAAATTTGTCCAAGTCTGACTTAAATCCTACTACCTCATCAACGCCTACACCCACCCTACAAATATTTGAAGGCAGCAAATTGAACAATGAAGGAGCCCGAGAAAGAAGAGAGTTCGACTTCTTTGTTTGAACTAGCCTGGATTCTCGAGGGCTTGAAGGTGCTCTCAAAACGAACATTAAGCCTCTACGGTAACTACAATTGGCCCTAAATCCTGGGTTGGGACAGAGCTCATGAATGCTTTTGAAAGCATACAATATCAGATACCTTTCGTATCTTCTCTGAAAACTGTACCTACAATTCGAACCTTTCTAACCTCTCCCAATACGAGAGCTCTCTCATATCTTCAATTTTCCTAGTAAAACATCTTTGGACCTGCTCGAGCTTTTGCAACACCTGCTGAACTTATTGGAGCCCAAATGGGAGAGGCATATTCAAGATGCGGCTGAACAATCAACTTGTACAGAGTTAGCATCGTGATACTATCTCTGGACTTTAACGTGCGATATATCCAACCACATGTTTGAATAGCTTTACCAACTTTTAACTGGATATGCTCATCGAACTTTCCATCATCTTGGAGGACTACACCCAAATCCTTCATGGATGAGACCTGCTGAATGTCCTTACCCTCATCATCTAACAGTGGAATGTCAAATGGCGTCGATCCAAAGGGCATTGAGCGGAATTTCATTCCATTCAGTGCCATGTTACTCGCAGCAACCCAAGAGTAGATTTGTTCTTGGACCTCTTTCTGATAACTGTATTTTTGACCATTCCTACCAACTACCAATTTTGTATCACCAGCATAGAAAGAGATACTGACATTACTACTACCAAGCTTCTGAAGCGGAGGAATGAAGATGATGAACAGGAGAGGACCCAAAATGGAGCCCTGAAGAACACCCGACTTGACATCATGTATGTCACTAAGGGATCCGTCAATTCTTACCAATTGCTTCCTACCAGGAATGAAACTTCTTAACCAATTGAGAACCTTGCCTTTGATTAATCTCATGGAGCCTGTTAACTAAAAGGCCATGATCTACCTTGTCAAAGGCCTTGGCAAAGTCGAGATAAACTACATCGACTGATTCATGGTTCTCCAGTCCCTCAATAACCCGCTCTATATGCTCAATCAGTTGGGTAACCGTGCTAAAATGTGCTCGGAACCCATGCTGGTTAGGAGGAAGGACTTCATGTATATCAAGAAATTCAACAAGTTTGAACTTCATGATCTTCTCAAACACCTTTGCAATATTCGAAGTGCGAGAAATTGGCCTATAGGTACTGGGGAGTGACTTATCTCCCCCCTTTGAAAATTGGAACAACATGAGCTAGCTTCAGAGAAGAGGGAAACTTGCCCTGATCCAAGATTCAACGCATCAAGTGCGAGAAAACAAGAGCAAGAACCTGTGAGCATCTCATCAGAAACTGAGATCAGGGCCACGAGAGCTCGAGGGTTTCAGGTCCCTCACGGCCTCTAAAGCATCTTGATCTGTGACTACAAGGTCATCTAAATCCTCAACTCGACAAGCCAATCGCACCAAACTCAACAATAGAGCAATGGGCAGTTGCTCCTGAACTCTTTGGAGTTGAAAACACACCAGAGAACTGATTTCCAAGTATGTTGATCATAGACTCTACATTGGTCATGGCTTCCACATTGACCTCAAATGGCCCTACAGGGTGTTTCATCTTTCTCTTAGAGTTTGCTTAAGAGAAAAATGCCTTCGGATTAGACTTGTTGAACTGCACGTACTTTACCTTCCTTTCTCAACTGATCAGTCTCAATGAAGGCCTTAATTCTACCTTGTATCAACTCCAACTTTCTTTGAAGGCTAGCCACAGCTACTGAATTCAAATTGCTTTGGAGCCTTTTTGCTGGTTTGTTACTCTTTTTGAACAAATTCTTCAAATACATCGGAAGTTTAGACGTTGCCCCTCCCTGTGGAACACATTCAGAGATTGCTAGAGTTGAACAGACGTCCTCAAAAACTAGAACCGTTTTGTCAACGGCTACATCTATGGATGATTTCTTTTTCAGCATTGAAATGAGGTCAAGCTCCCCTAACCTTTCTATAATCAACGACCAATGTTCGTCTTTGAACTTGAACTTAGCCACACCGACCTTTTTGGTCAGTCTTACTCTGGAGCACGCCGAATTTTGAGCAACGGGCGACTATATCTCAAGAACATAATGATCTAACAGATTACTAAGGGTCACATGTACGTACTAGATTAGATCAGGGTCATTGGGGAAAAACAGGTCGGTAAGCTATTCTCTCTACTGGCTACACCAACTGTACAGAGCGTCAGTCGACGAGACCAAGAAAACACGTCTGAACGTGCTTTATTAGCGGAAAAACTATCTACAACACTGGGAGAAATTTAGCTACACAAGAACTGTACAAAATATAGATGATCAATAAGTAACCGTTTCTGATACTCAGAACACTCCCGGCTAGAAGTTATGCAGCAAGTTGCAAAGACTTCTTGCACAAGAATCCAATAACGCCAAGAAGGGTTATTGACAAAGCTACAATACACACATAAAGTGTTTTATAATGAATATTGTCATGGCTTGTGTCGATTTCTTCACTTGATTCTTTGGTGCCGGTGTGGATGTCATCAAGGGACGTGTTCGTGGGTATTTCGGTCGTTGGAGAGGAAAGCCTTGCATGATCGTATCGAGTGGGTTAAGACGGAAGACATGTAGTCTGATCAAGAGTCAAGATCGAATTGTATTTCTGGTTTGCGTTGGCACATGAATTAAACAACGAGAAAGTATGTCACGCATAATTAGTCACTACAACTCCCCTTTTTAATAGAGAAGAACCCAAAGCAGTTCTGAACTATAAGATATAAATTATGCTCGAAATGGTATAGTTTAACGTCTTTGGCGCATTGATTGTCTAGGTATAGTATCGTCATTGGGGCCAGAATCATCAGGGGCGAGATCCTCTTGATTGGAGAAACTGGAAGGAGCTTAACGCAAGAATCTCAAATTCCTCTCCAACATCCGACCAGAGGGAAGACGAATGACGTAACGTCTCGGCGATTTGTTGTCAACAACTAGACCATGCCGATCCCATCGCCACGTGGCCGGATTTTGAACCATTACACTTTGGCTCAGTGAAATTTTCTTCCGAGCGCGACTGGTTCAGTCGAAATAAGATTTCCAAATCAAATCATCATGGAGACGCCGGGCATCGGCTTTGTCCAAGCAAATCTGAAATTCAGGCAAAAAGGCTTTCCAGTGAATGGGTAATTTCGACCTGAGTGAACGACCAAATAATCATTGGGATGGCAACATGCCATCCAATCGAGGCGTGTTTCGGAGTTCCAATAAACCGGACATGAACTCCTCTGATCCCCACTCCCCTCCGCACTTGGCGAAGAGGTACTTGCAGCTCTTCACGTTTGACTTCGCGTGCCCATTGGAGTGCGGGTGATGAGGTGAAGACGGCCTCCATTCAACGCCCCACCGACGGAAAAAATCTTGAGTCAAGGACGAAGCAAAAGGCATTCCATTGTCAGAACGGAACACGTTGGGAACGCCCTTGACGGTGAAGAAGCCACGAAGTTCCTGAATCAAAGACGAGGCACATGGAGAGGGAGAAAAGCGACTTAGGAGAGGAAATCCCGAAAATCGATCAGTGTAGACGAGACAATCTTTCCCTCCATATGAAAAAAAGTCGGCTGAAACCATCTCAAATGAACGAGAGGGATGGTCTTTCGCCAAAAGGGGCTCAGGAGGATGAGAAGGTCGGAAGTACGCGCATTTGCGACAATTCTCAACCATATTCGAAATGTCAGACGAAAATCCTGGCCAAAATAAAATTTGACGCGCCCTACTTTTCGTTCGTTCCACGCCCTGATGACTGGCATGAAGTGGCAATAAAATCTTTTTGATAGCAGGTGGAGGAACAGCAACCCAAGACCCACAAAGAACCAGATCGCCGTCAACGGATAGTTCATCCGCAATCTTTTTAAAGAGTGAAACATATCCGGATCTGACCTTAACCACGGTGTTCTTCTCCACCGAAGATCTCAATGCTCCATATTCAGGTGAGGATCGGGCGTGAGCAGATAGATCATCTAAATTTAGATCGGTGTCTCCCGCTTTGACCATGGCCATTTGGAGATTGAAGCCACCATGGTTGTCGGGATCGTCCTCCTCATCCATCAGATTGCCAACGGGCGCTCGAGATAAGGCATCCGGAATGTAGTGTTCCTTACCACACTTCCATTCCACCGAAAACTTGATAGAGGAGAGACGGGAGCAATAAGTGAGTATTCGAGGATTTTCAATGGCATTGAGCATTTGATCATTGAAAATATTTCTCAACGGTTTGTGATCTGTAACAACGACGAAGTTCTCCAAACCTACCAAATAAATTCGACACTTCTTTATCACCCAAGAGATAGCCAAAGCTTTGAGCTCAAGGATGGCATATCTACTCTCGGCATCCTTCAAAAACCGAGATCCACATTGAATGAGTTTCCACTCACCCTCGTGTAATTGCATGAGTGCGAACCCAAGGCCCTTTAACTTGGACGCATCCGTTTGAAGGACGATCTTGGCCCCCAGCTTGAACATTCCCAAAACGGGGGGAGAGGTAAGAACGGATTTGACCTGTTCAAATGACCTCAGGGGCTCGGGGAGCCATATAAAAACATTTTTCATTTTCAACAGACCTCTCAATGGTTCCGAAGTCTTGGCAATCTCACTTGAGAACTGACCTAATTGGTTCACGAGCCCAAGAAACGATCTCAAATCCCGACGGTCCTCAGGAGGAGGAAACCTTGAGATCGCGGCCATCTTCTCCCGATCTGCCTGGATGCTGTTGTGGGAGATACAATATCCCACAAACTCGATCTCTTCAGCCCCACCAATCAGACTCTTCTTTGCATTGATGGTCATCCCAAATCGAGCAAAGCGCTCAAGGATCTTGCATGTAATGTGAACCAAGTCGTGGTAGTGCTCTTTTCCAACGGCCATGTCATCAACGACTTTCAGGACACCAAGTCCAGACTTTGCCACGTCACCTCTATAAGAAAAGGAATCACCCATAGAAATGAAACCCATCGGTGAGCGCAGAAATCGGAATTTCCCAAAAGGAGTTATAAAAGTAGTCAACTCTTGAGATTCTTTGGCCAGAGGCATTTGCCAGTAACCCTTGACTAAGTCGAGCTTAACGAAAAACTTATTGCAAGGCTTGAATCCACAAATTGCCTCAGCTGGAGTTTTGACTGGATGGATGGAGCCGTATGACCTCTGTATTCAAACGGGTCAAATCCACACACAGGCGGAAGGATCCATCTGGCTTGGGCACCACGACCAATGGATGGCACCAGGGCGTTGGGACATCACCTACGGGCTCAATGATTCCACGATCCACCATTTCATCAAGATCTTTCTTGACAGGGGCCATCTGAGGAATTGGTATTTGGTGTGCGGTGTTGATCGCAAATGGCCTCGCTCCTTCCTTCAAGGTTATCACCATTGGATCCCCAACAATGGGACCACACTTTGGTTTTAACCGTGATTCATCAAAAACAGAGCTGTAAACAGATTTGAGTTTGGCTTCAACGAAGTGAAAATCGTCCCTAGAGGGTGTAGAAGGTAATGATAAAATCCAATCTTCTCTCTCTTTCAACGGCCAAAGAGGTTGGGCCGGATCAGGGATCGAATTGCCTTGCTCTTCAATTACAGAGACAGCCGGACTGGGGAAATTGGGTCCAACAATTCCCAAGGCTCGACACGCATCCAAACTAAGGTATGCATTGTCAACATCATAGCTGACTGCTACAGTCACGTTATGGGCAATATGTTCATTGCTCAAAGATAAGTCAGACTGGAATGAACCAACGAGATTAAGGGGACGGCCATCAACACCGCAAATGGTGGAGTTCCATAGACATTCCGAATTCCGAAATTGGTTCATACCCATTATAATGACATCGGCTCCTGTGTCAGCACAAAATCGGAGATTGACAGTTTTGGACGATTGGTGAGGGGAGACCAAGACATCAATCTGGTTGCCACGCTCTTTTTGAGATGACGTTGCCACCCAAAGATGTAAACCACCTGCCTTCTTCTTGTCTCGTGACGCATCTCTCTGGCGGCACGCGGGCTGCCAATGGCCCGTTCGGCCACATCCGTGACACGTCGACTATAAAGCCGGACAATCGTCACGAGAATGTGTCTTGGTAAGACCACTGACCGGACACTTCTCTGGATGCCCTGATTTTGTCAAAAGCATCTTACCAGACTTTCCACCTTTCTTCTTATAGTTGGATTTCGCCACTTGGCCCACTTGATCCAGGGCGCCGACTTCTTGGATAGGAAATTGGGAATGAAACCCACAGACTCCGCGGCGGTTGGTCTCAAGTTCTAGCAAGATCTTTTGGGCCTCATTGAAAGTGGTGGGATTGCGCTCCATGATCCTGGCTTTATCACTGTCAGTCCTCATCCCCTGTAACAATAAAGCTATGAGGAGACGGTCTTCCATTATCTTAGCAATGTCGGCAAAATCGGTCAATTCACGCAGGCAATTGCAAAAAGAGGTGTACTCCTGACCATCCCTCTGCCGCACAGCCAGAAGATTGCGCATATCGAGGTGGACATTCCTCAGGCTTCGGAGATGTTCCTGGATCAAATCCAAGATTTCGACCACGTAAAGACCGGTGTCTTGTTTGATGTCTAACTTATGTTGGATAACCCTCAAGAATCCCGAGGAACAGCATTCCCATAAGAGGCCAACTTGGATAGACTGGTCTCTTTGATCTAAACATATAAGATTAGAGTAATTCACCCATAACAGACGCCATCTGATAAACGTCTTGTGACCAGTGTCTTCTTGGAGTAATGGTGGCTTCTTTGCGTCAATTCTAGGGATAGAAGAACTCTGCCCAGATCCACGAGCACTTTGAGGACGATCATTAACCTCAGCTCGGAGGATGGAAGCCTCCACATATTTCCGGAACCCAATCAACTTTGATTTGGCTTTGAAGAAAGTCTGAAGATTTTCCTCCACGGCCGGATCTGCATCTCACGTATCAGACGCAAGATGGCAGATGATCTGATCCTCTGCATTCAGATATTTTTGTAGTCGTTCGTCCCAATGGTCATCACATCTTTCCAACAATGTTGGATGCTCACCCTCGACATAGTCGCTAAAAGCGGATTCAGCCACGTTCCTCGCTCGAGTAAGAGAGGCCTTGAAGCCCTTATGGCTGGCTTTCAAAACCTGAATAGCTTCTCGGTCAGACATGACGGAGAAAGACTTAGAGGATAGGCGGATTCGACAATGAATTGTCACCCTGGGAAATTGACGGTCCAAGATCAACACCACAAAATCGTGATGGATGGGAGTTGAAGGAGGTGATTCTCACACAGGTGGTTCTCACACAAATCCGCACACAAAAGTATACGGTGAACACGTCAATAACATATACATGTATCGGGACCACAGGTCTCGGATCAGAGGATCAGTGATGAGCCGTAGACGGAAAGTACTTCATAGATTCGTACTAACAGACTGCGCCATTGCATGATCGTATCGAGTGGGTTGAGACGGAAGACATGTAGTCTGATCAAGAGTTAAGATTGAAGTGTATTTCTGGTTTGCGTTGGCACATAAATTTAACAACGAGAAAGTAGGTCACGCATAATTAGTCACTACAAAGTCCTTCCAGTGTTACATTGACCATCTTGGCCTCAGGGTGGTAGGGAGATGAAGCGGAGTAGTGTGGGCCTATCAAGAAACAACCCTGTGGTAGCTGGATTAGTGTGGTTCCAACACTCAATTTTTCCGGGTCCTCAGAATGACATTGGACAATGATATCTGCCTTCTGAGGATGGATGAGTCTCGGCTTGACTTGATCCAAAACTTCTTGAATAGTTGGCCTCTTGTACACTCTCATCTTGCAATGCTTCTTGGCAGCCGATGCATTTCCAATGAACAGCGCTGACTCGCAAAAGTCTTCATAGTTTAAACTGGGTGAAAATGAATTTCCCCTGGAGATATCGCAATGAAATCCTTGCTATTGGGTAAAACTATTGTCGAACTTGACATTTCCAATGGTCCAGGCACGAGTTTGAAAAGAGTCATTTCTGACGATTTCTTTACCAATGGGATCTGAACTGTGATGGAAAGGATTCCGTCTTGGACATTCCAGGTAGTTGGAAACTGGAGGAAGGCGCTGAGAGTTTGAAATGGCACCACATAATTCTTCGTTTTTGCTAACACTTCAAGTTCTTGAAGGGACTTCAGAACGAGGGGTCCCGCCACAAGTCCTGTTGAAAAGCGATGAAGAAGTAGTTGATTCAGTCCTTGTTCCACCTGAAGAACTGACAACCGTTCATGGGTAAACCGAGACCGGGCAGCTGAGATCATTGATGTGCTAAGGTCTGTGGCGTGGACTTACGCAATTTGTTGAGCCAGGTGGTCCTGGATCCTCTGTACTGCGACGATGTCGTGATTCATCACGTCCACGCAATGTTGGACTGAACGTACGGCTACTCCAACAGCTAGTGTAGCGCCCAAATTGACAATGTTGCCAATGAAGTTGACAAAAGGAAGGAATATTGAAAATACTGTGAAAGTCGATTGGTTGGCTTAGGATTGAGAACACGGTTGACCACATGTCGTTACGACTTCGTTCTTGGACTTTCAAATTGGCTATGATGTATTGGCGAGGTCGCACGAGGAACTGGCCACTAGCAGCTTTTTGATACACCTTTTTCAGGTCCCTTGTCCGTTGAAGTGGGATTTCCAACAAATGGCTAAGATTTAGCCTGAAGCCCACATGACCGTGTCCAATAACGCCCGTAATTGGCGGCAGGTGAAGATGTGCGGTGTGGTTCCTCGGAATGGTTTGAATTTGCACCTTTGCCATTGTAAGTGACAAGGTGCAGGATAGAGTCAGGAAGGTGCATGCGTGCATGATGACTGCTTCTTGTATGGAAATTGACTGATTGGGTCCGTCTCCGTCTACCCTTATTTATTTTCCGCCAGAAGTGCCTCAAGGATGCTGAGTTGTTGAACATGTCTGGTGATGTACGACGGTCTCTGTTTCCCATGTGAGATGGTTCTGATTGTGGCCTTGTGAACAAGGCCTTGCGGATTTTTGTGAAGATCTTCAATGACACTCAGTTTCCAATCTTGGAGGGATAATTTCTTATCTCTCACCATGACCACCGTATTGGTTTTGAGCTCAATACTTTGTCCATGATGTCATTTGCGCGTTGGCTGGAGTTCCAATAGATAGTCGTTGGACAATCGACGCCAAAATTGGTTCAGTAGAGCCGTCCTGTGTTTCCATTTTTGCGCTGCTGGACGCTCATCAATTTTGGCATAGTCATTCGGTAATATATCCGTCCTGCGCCCTATCACTAGATGTGCTGGCGTGATCGGATGGAGCTGGTGTCGATCTTCTGAAACTGCAAGGGGTCTATTATTGACGATGCTCTCTATTTCTATCAACAAAGTTTCATTTTGTCGAAAAGACAATGCAGACCGTTGGAGCATCACTCTGAGTGGAGTTTTCACCGTTCTGATCAGTCTTTTGGTAACTCCGTTTGTCCATGGTGCCCGATCTATGCTGTAAATCCACTCAATGGTGGGAAAAGCATGGCTGATCTTTGGCCTGTCCATGTTTGAGTATAGATGCCGAAGTTCCTTTTCTGCTGCCTTGAAACTTTTGAAATTGTCGTTATAGACAATTTTTGGTTGACCTCGTTGTGCAATATGTCTACGAAAGGCTTCCATGAATGACTCTGCACTTAAGTCTGGAGTGAGTTCAAGATGAATTGCTCGACTGTATAGACAAGTGAATATGCACCCATATGCTTTGTCACAGTCACTTGGGTGCAGTGGCCCAAAAAAGTCTACGGAAATGTTTGTGAACCCAGACGGTTTGTCAACCCGTAAATTGGCTGAGAGTGTTCCCATTTGTTCCTGTAGCGGCACCAGTTTTCTGCAATGTGGTTTGAGGCACAAGCGGGCGATTCTTTGTACCTCACGTTTTGAGCCTTGAATCTAGTATCGTCTTTGGACTAAGGCGTTTAAGTTTGTCTTATCCAGATGAAAGTTATCATTGTGGAACTGGAGAACGATCTTTTCTGTGACAGTGTGGTGCCTTGGAAGGATGATTAGCTCCTCGTTCAATTGAGTTTGAGCTACGAGCAAATTCAAGGTTTTGTCAAATTTTGCCATGGCGTTCCTTAACCCCGACGCATTTGAGGGTTGTAATCCTTGTTTGATGTGGGTTATTTCCTCTGCGAAGGATTCACGTTGAGCCAACCTAATCCAATAACATTCCACTAGGCGGTATTCGTCGGGTGCTATGCACCTTGAAATGTAAGACATTGGGTAAGGTGGAATCTCAAGGCCTAGTGCATTTAGGAATGAGAGTACCCACGCCAGCAGGAGTACTTTTGTGTGCCAGCTTTCAAATCGGTGCAACATGCCTTGATCAACTTCTATGAGGCAGACCCGAGCTTGCA
>NW_026738571.1:0-572 GCF_007210705.1 Tigriopus californicus
TACCTAATCATCAGGGTCAACCAGATTGGTTCTTTGAGTTATATTAGTATCAATTTACTTTGACTACTTTGAGGCAAAATACCTCTTTTCGCCATACTAGCTGTGCTCAACATATACATGTCTTTTTACCGAGCCCTGAAAGATAGAATTTCCAATGAGATTTAATTATTGCGAATAATTGCAAGAAAGAGGTTCAAACTGATGGTGTTACTATGAGGCTTAAATGTTTCACCAGTCAGACGTGTGTCTTTTTCACTTAGGAGCATACATGTGTGGGGATGGCGATTTATTATGAAAATTCTTGGAAATTGGTGTGAATTTTACTTTCTTCCTTCAATCAATACTTTACTGCAAGCTGAGTGGTAAGAAACATGTTCATAGGGTTTCACACGTGGCCTGCACATCAACCAAACATTGCAACAAAGATACTAAAAAGGGCTATATCGAACTTTTTGCCATTATAATAACATTTGTTTGGCATTTTCCCGCTCATTTATGCACTTGTCAAGTGATCAATGTACATAAATATACAATGAGCAAAGTAAGTATTTTCCTATCAAAAAGAAGAACTT
>NW_026738571.1:608-1060 GCF_007210705.1 Tigriopus californicus
TGGTTGAGTCCTTTTCTCTGGATTGGATTGTTTTTTCAAGTGCTCAGATTACAAATATCATGGTCATCTACTTATATTTCTATCTGATTTCTTTTTTGTATTACTGGATGGTGCGGTCAGAGCGGCGAGCCCACCCCCGCCGCCCAGCCCGGTCATCATGTCGCCAACCTTTTCCGATAAACACCGTCAAAGTCCGCATCAAATTACGTAATCCCCATGGTGGGCCTTGTGACCTATAGAACACTAAACATTACTTGTTTGGCCATGACAGACACAAGATGGATAAATACATATTCAATGACGCTTTTGATAAATCCGAAATCCGATTGAAGTTAGATTGACCCTGACAGGTTAAATAGTTCACCAAAGAGCTGGCATGAATTCCAGGAAATGATTAAAAAATACCTAATCATCAGGGTCAACCAGATTGGTTCTTTGAGTTATATTAGTAT
>NW_026738572.1:0-416 GCF_007210705.1 Tigriopus californicus
ACAAATTATGACTAGTACAATGCAAAATATTTCAACAAAGCTTCTTGCCCTTACCTATTGGGATTGTGAGACCTTATCTCAGTCACTTAAGCACCATTCAAACTCTCTAAATGAATGTCAGTTCCTTTTCTTGGCCATAGATGTCAAGGTGTATGAAAGACATTACTTGCACTAACTTTAAATGCGCCATTCATATACTCAAAACTTTCTTTCTAACTCGTAAGCCGATATCCCGTATACCGACCACAACCTGTTGTTGGAGCGGTTCTCCCAATAAATAATCAACAGTACATCACGAACAACACGCATCATGAGGTGATTAAATTTGTATAAGAGATGTGTTACAAAATTGAAATGAATGTCATTTTCAGCGTAGTTTTGACGCCGTTTGTGGGTCAATATTCAAATTTTGCTTA
>NW_026738572.1:452-1061 GCF_007210705.1 Tigriopus californicus
TGTTCATAATCACAAAAAAACAATATTATTTCTATCTTTCTTACAAAGTCTCACAATAACTCAAAATGCTTTTAAATGTCCCTTAAAGCACATTAAAAGTGCAATCTTTGAAAATGTAATTTACAATCATCATGAGTACACTTAGTTACGCATTCACTTGTATTCTGAAGACAACACATACAACAGGCAATGCTATAGATTTGTTCGTTTCTTGAAGAATTTGTTGAACCTGATTAAAAATAGCCTCTCTTAGGCTTCACTGATGTTTGCGTAATTTCTATTGCCTGCTCAACTAAGTGTCCTATGGATGGTTTGATCCATAAACCAATGGCCAACCATGAATTTGAACATCTACTTTCACAATGTTTTTAGTTTCTTGTACTAGTTTGGTGGAGGATATCACCACCGGGTCATTAGATGGATAATAAACTAGTATCTAATGGACATGGACTTGTTCCAAATAGTTCAGTGGATCATGACACCGAATTTGGAACACCACTCCTGCATGGTAGATATTGCGTGGAATGCATCATGTTCCACAACAGATTTCCATTGGGCCAATATAGATATCTTGACGATTATTAGTCGACAAATATTGGAACAACCTAG
>NW_026738573.1:0-1159 GCF_007210705.1 Tigriopus californicus
TGTGGTAATTTGCACTACATATTAAAGAATGACTAGACCTAATGGATATAAAGAGTGGATTGTTCTAGTTGAAATGAAATGGAGGTAGACTTACACGTGTTTGTGGTAGGGAACTTCCGTAACGACTGTCGGAACCGGTATATATTTTTCGGCTTACACTACAATGAGGTTTGGTGACTGTTAAATATGGAGTTCAGGGTTCCTTTCTCTTGTTCTCAGATAACTTCACAGACATGAAGGTTGCGACATCTACCTTCATTCTTGTTTTCCATGTCTCCTCATTATTCCTATCTTGCTTGTCATGGTCGGTAGACCCATTCCCAAATCATCCGAATTATATTGAAGTTTCTACTCGGTGTTACAATTATTCCGACAAGTAACAGTTTTGCTTTCGATAACCATGGAAGCTTTATTCAAGGGACTGTCTGAAGTTGCAAGGAACTGTCTTGAGCTGATTTTGGATGGGAAAATTCCATCCACCGTTAGCAAGCCTTTTTGTGGAAACCTTCATAGCCGGTGTTAGTCACACCAAGACACTACATTACTGTGTGGAAGAATTTCTCCAAATGTTGACAAAAGCGACAGTGCTTGTGACACTCGTGATTTAGTATATCCTTTTCAATTTGTCAAGGAGAGCATAATAGATAATGCTCTAAATATTTGTGATGTCCATAAACAACAAAGATGTAAAAAGGCAGGGAAAGATTGTGAATTGGCTCCCCCAGAGTGGTGTCTAAAAATTAGGGAGTTTGTCCTTCTCAAGTCCAATGAGAAGGGATGCTCCAAACAGGGTTGTAGCTATTTCCACCCGTTTATGTGCATGAGATCATTGAGTCATATTGTATGGCTTCCGATGTAGCTTTATAAAGTTAAATGAAATGTATTAGTTTTCGTCTTCCATTGCTGGGAATTCCATTCCCAGTAGTTGAAAGGATGTCTGCGAAAAAGATATTGTTTTTAAATGTTCTTTTTCTTTTTTTATTACAAACGTCTTGCAATGCAAATGAGAGAAGCTCATTTTCTAACGCAAATAAAACAGAACACTCGTCAAATCATGGAACCAAACCACCCCCAACAAATCCATGTGAGTGAACATGCAAGCCAACGCATGAATGAGTTCGCATGACCAGAGATGAAAACAAATGAAAATGGTCAAAAA
>NW_026738574.1:0-1446 GCF_007210705.1 Tigriopus californicus
TTCAGTCTTGTCACGGCATGGCAAAGTTGAAGGCAAACGTGTTGTGAACTCCTTCGAGCTGAAGGAACTTATGGAAAAGATCCATGGCTCGAAGGACAGGTAATCACAGTTTAAAGAACAAAGGCTCAGTGATATTTTATGCAAAATGTTTTATTCATTTTTGTCCTCAAGGTCGACAATCTTCGTGAAACGGTTCCAGGGTTTTGAATTCGCGCCAAGTGGGTGGAATGTTATTATGTAAATGGTATCCGCATTTCTTACACTTCTCCGTGAACAATTTGAGGAAGCTATGCAAATAGGTCTGAAAGAACAAGAAACATGTCTTTTAATAAAAAAAAGTTGATGATACGGACAACTAGGGCGAGAGGCTTTGCTCTCGCCGAATTGGTTTAAAATTGGATCATAAGCGACGCTCTCTATCGTGGTCGATCCGCCTGTGTGAACCAGCAATTAGGCGCTAAAATGCATAGATATTGTTACAATTTGTGCAATTGCAAAAAACATATGAAATGTTTTATGTATCACTCACCATGAACGATTTGACGCCCAATTCGGGGTAGAGGGGCGATTGAAAATTAAGCATGGCGGCATTGGCGTTCTCGGTGATGCGTTGAAATACTTGGTATTTGGAATCGCTCCACACATCCAAACTGCCATCAGGCTTGGTGGATTCTTCGTTGAAGCCCTTCACTACGACCCATTCAATCATGAGCCCTTTGAATATTAGAATGGCCTTCAAAATGCGGTCCAGCGTTACCTAGTAAGAGAAAACAATGAACATGAAGTTTTCTTGTGATATGAAAAGTGATAACTAAAAACGGTGGTTGAAATATGTTCCCAATAGAGACGGCCAAGAGTTTCATTTAAAAACTCCGTTTTTTGCACTAAAGCATGCACAACAACATGCAAAAAATATACCTTAAAACCCAAATTTGCATAAAGCGAACCAAAATGAACCAAACTAATAACATGAATGATCATAATAATAGTAACATGAAAGAAATGACGCAGCCATTGAGAACAATTGGGGAGGCAACAAAGAGGCAAATGGCAGGTAAACAGAAGGGTGCACATCTCATTCATTTAAGCAAAGCTAAATTTCATTCCATTATTATTCGATTGCGTTTGTGGGCTTCATTTATGTACATCCGGGTAACATCCTCCGTCATAAGCATTGGACAACAAATTGCCAACAAACTAGCTCATGAGCCCACGAATTGGCGCCTTTTTAGTGGCCGGTTTCTGGGATCCGTTGGAGGGCCTAGGGTGAACCTTCGCAGTAAGTGAAATCAGCCATCACACTGTACTTTTTCTGATAGGCAATGTCATTATCTGCTATCAAATTGATTTTTTGTCCGTGGGTGGAGTTGGCATCTTGAAGTTTGTTAAGAAAGGGCAAGACGGATAATCAAACCGTGTATCTCTCTCTTATTACGAACTTCTGAC
>NW_026738574.1:1488-2247 GCF_007210705.1 Tigriopus californicus
TAGAATTTGGTGTAAATGAAACGGAGGTCCACCCATGCGTTGAACATGTCCGGCTTGGTTATTCGTTTGCGTCTACATTCAGAGTTAAGGCACACGAGGAAATCCCAATCTGACCTATGTTTTCCAATAAGTGACATCGTGATCCATTTTGTCGATGATTCAAGCTCGGGGATGGGTTCAACATAATGGTAAGGATGATCTTAGTGGGAACACATACCATGTGACGAATGTAGTCGATCGAAAACCCAAACGCGTTTCGTGCAAGACTATGTTCCAATGGGTTTGGATCTTTCTCATCCATTGGGCAAATAAATACAAACAAGTGGGTAGAGGAACGCCTTGGGTGTCTACTTGATCTTGCCTGATACCTAAGAGAATTGGAAGACAAGTACTATTAGTTGTCTAAGGTACCAGTTCATCAAAAATAAGGTCATTCGACACACCAGTAAGTTGGGTGCAAAACTCGCTCAATTGGGGCGTTTCCGTGGGCAATACATACGAATGGAACTCGTCGAGAATGTGGCCGGTTTGGGTGTCCAAAAGAACGGCAGGAAACTCGATGATCTCTGGTGGAAAGCAACCCGGACCTTTCTCGGCCCAACATGTGGATTCAAAATCGATTACAATGAGAAAAGAAAAGCCAGCAAAACCATTGGACATTACTGGTGAAGAACGCGGTAGTAAGCTTGGTTTTGGACAACTTCGATTCTGCAAAGAACGGGACCGAACTAGGCCCATTGATTGTGCCATAGCTAAGGT
>NW_026738575.1:0-6413 GCF_007210705.1 Tigriopus californicus
CAATCAGGTCTTCGGCACCCCAGAAAGCCTCTCGGAGCTCCAGGACTGGGCCGCAGCCGCCATGAAGCGACGCGGCCACCAGCTCGAACGCGGCCAGCGGAAAGAGAACAAGGGACCAGACCACAAAACCCCGGAAGCTGGGCGACAGCTGATCGCAGCGGCGGAGCAGGAAGCACAAAACACCCTCAGAGCCGCTGAGAGCGCCGCACAGCGGCTCAGAGAGGCCTCACAGGCAGAAGTGGCCCAAATACGCGAGAAGGCCCTCAGAGAGGCTCAGGGGGCCTCTGAGCGGGCCGCAGAAGAGGCAGAGCGGATCAAGCGGAAAGCCACGCCGCAGAAATTCAGGCAGCTTGAGGAGGAAAACGCTGAACTTAGAAAGACCGTCCAAAGCTTGAACGACTTCATCGACAGCATTCGCAATACGCTCGCGGCGGTGCTTGGTGATCACTGGCAGGCCATCAAGGATAAAATCAACGACACGTGGCAGGCCGATCCTCGTCACCCGAACTACAAGCCAGAGCCGCCGTCGCCCCCTTACAGATCCGGTCCATCTGGCCCCTGAACCTTCTCAGTAACTCCAACAGAACAGTCAGGAACCTCGCCAGAGATGAGGGCAGGAAATAGCGGCTCTTTGTTCTCACCTGAAACTCCATGCATCCCATTGCCAATAAGGCCCAAAACTGAACTCAAATGGAAAAACCTTCCCCTCCTTGCCTGATCCACCCCATCCGGTCACCGTTCCGCTTGCGAAAAGTACTTCGCGTGCCTTGCACGGATCCGAGTTTTACACTGTCGGAACAAGCAGGCTCCTACGTCGCCTGCGTCCCCAAAAACTACACACCGCTGCGGTCGGTCACTACAGCGCTTCATAAGAGCGCGTTCCCTCCCTTGGATGTGCATTTTTTGGGTCCCTTATAGATCATAAGAAGGGCGAAAATTTTTTATGAATTATTTCAAGCCCCTAAAAGGAAGGGGGAGGAACTCTAGAGTTCCGGGGGTGAGGAACTCTAGAGTTCCGGGGTTAGTCCAGTTTTTGACACTCCAGTTCCAGTTATTTACTTGATTGGGTTCCTCGCCCCCGGTACTCTAGTTCCTGAAAATGGAACCCCAGGGCCAAATAAATGACCGATACGCTACCGCAAAAACAGTCGCGAGGCACATGGGTGCAGACCGAAAGAGCTGCTCACGAGGCCTGGATCGCACTCATCAAACGCAGCCCATTAGCCGCGCAAGTCATGCACGCCCTGACATCTCGCGTAGACAGTGAAAATAACGCGGTAGTGGTCTCACAACGAACACTCGCAGATCTCGTTCAAGCCAGTGAAAGAGGTGTGCGCAAAGCACTCACCATACTTCGCCAAGATAACTGGATTGAAGTCAGGCAAATCGGTGATCGAGGCACGGTCAACGCATATGTCCTAAATGATCGCGTGGTTTGGTCCGGAGCACGTGACGGTATCCGCTACAGCCTATTCAGCGCCTCTGTCATCATATCTAGCAGTGAGCAGCCAGATTCCGATGCTTTGGGCGCTCAGCCCCAACTCCGTCGACTACCACAAATTGGCGAGCACCAACTCCCATCTGGCGACGGGCTTCCTCCACCGTCAGAGCCAAGTTTACCAGGCATGGAACAAGACCTTCCATCAACACCCAACCGGTCGGACTAGACCGGTTGCATACCAAGTATATTGTACCGGTATCGACCACCCCTTGGACCACTGCATGAAACTGACTTTAAACAAAGCCGCGAAGATGAGTGGAAAGTCGAAATCCACCCTACTGAACGCCATAAAAAAAGGTCGAATGAGTGCGCCTAAGAACGAGAACGGGCACTACGAGATTGATGCTTCGGAACTGATCAGGGCTTTCCCACCTAAAACATCAGACCAGCACAGGACTGGTACGATAGAACCGATATCGACCATCCCTTTAGACCACCTTGAAAACAAAGCGTTAGAGCGAGAAGTCGAGCTATTGAAAGAAATGCTCGCCAAATCCGAGGAAAACGAGAAGCACTGGCGGGAGATGGCCCAGCGTCAGCAGGCGCTACTTGAGGATCACAGACCCCGCAGACGATGGCCGTGGTCGCGGTAAGCAATCACATCAGCACATTATGTTAGGGCACCTGATACTTGCCGTCCTCAGTTTTGAAGATGAAGCCAGCTTCTTCCAAATCGTCTAAATAAGACATCAAAGTATAACCTTCATGAAATTCATGTCTTGGTGTTCGAAGCCGTCTTTCCATTGCGTACCAACCCATCGGTCCGCGCTCGATAAGTATTTTGATTATTTCATCACAGACAGGGTCTTGTTGGACCATTTTTATAATCCCCATGTATCTGGATGGTACAAAACCGAATTACCGTCGGCGTCTAAGTCACTCAAACCGAAGTCTTCTAACGTAGCAGTATGAGCGTTGTTCCAAACATCATAACCCGGATCTACTCCATCTGGAACGCCTAGACTACGGTACCTCTCCAGCTCTCTCATTTCATGCGTATAATAGCGCAAATCATAGTCTGTAGGTTCGATTTCGCCTTTAGCAATGCGATCTAAGCGATCAAGCATTGCTGTATTGGCTGGATCGTCTTCAAAGCGGCTAACATGGGTCCGCACTTCAGATATTCCGTTCTGGTCGATGTTTGCGTTACGCCAGTCGGATCGTCGGATAGGTCCTCCTGAAGCATCGGGATCGTAGTTACGACCACTCGAGTCCCCTCGCCCTCCAGAATACGATAGACGATCCGGGTTTTGTACATTCTGCTTAACGACATGTGGCTCAGTGTTCTTTGTGCCCTTCCGCTGAACTCGGCTCATGCCTTGGCGCAGTGTATCCACCAGCTGCTTTTGCAGATAGGCGGCGGCTTCGCGCAGTTTGGCGGGGGCGGCGGTGCGGAAGGCGGCGACCTTGGCGAGGGCGTCATTGATCAACCCGTTCCAGCCAGTAAGCCCACCCAGGAACGTCTTGGCCTCGGTCATATAATAAACGACGCGGGTCATCATCTCGTCGAGGAGCGCCAGAGCGCTGTCGAGATGCTTGCCTGTCAGATCAGTCGCAAAATCACGGATCCAGCGGTGCGCATTGCCCTTCTTGAAGTAATTGAAGATGCCGTAAAGCGCGCGCAGGGCGCTGACGTCACCGGCCTTCTTAATCACCAGCTTCAGCAAGCCCTTGGCCAGCGAACCCAAAACCGGAATGAGGCCAATCAGGGTGATCACGAGGAGCACCCAGTGCATCTTGACCTCCCATTCCTGCTTCCAGATCAGCCGGTAGAGGATGTTCACGATGTCCTGCACATCGGCCAGCTGGTCGATGCCGGGGATCATGGTCAGGATCATCCGCCCGATGATCTGGCTGGTGGAAGGGTCTTCCTCGAAATCGCCCTTCAGGATGCCCCAGATCCAGTCGGCACCGTCGGTGATATTCTCCCAGAGCCCGCGCCAGAAGCCCGGTTCGGGCTCTTCCAAAGGCTCTGCCGCCTCGGGGTCTTCGTAGGGGGTGCGGATCGCACTGACCAGCGGGCTTACGCGTAAGCAGGTGGCATCAGATTTAGGCGTCGGTTGTCGACGCTGAACAAATGATCACGGCCATCGAGACACGGATGTAGTGTCGCAAGAGGACTTTGAGCCTCGCCAGAGATGATCGGCTTCGACGCGAGAACGGCTTATGGAGGAGAGGGAGATCTTAAAAAGGCCACCAGTTCTTTGCGGTCTAAAGCCATGAAGTTTAGATTTGTTGAAGAACACAAAGCCTGCTTTCCATCCCAGCGACTTTGCGATTGTTGTTGCGTCAGCTCACGTGGACTGCGGGCGTTCCGCAGCCGTCCCGCCAGCCGCAGACAGCGGTCAGACATGTCACGCTGGCGCATATCAAAGAACAGTCCCGTCTCAGCCTGGGCAGTTATGGCCGCCCACGGATGACTGAAGAGCTGAGGAGATCGGTCTGGACATAGGGCACCGCCGCGTCGGCAGATTGATGGCCAGAATGGTATATCCGTTGTCAGAACCCGCAACACAAGGTGACGACGGACAAGCAACCACAAGTTCACAATTGCGCCAACCTGTTGGATCGCGACTTCAACGCTGATGCGCCAAATCAGAATGGGCAGGCGACATCAGCTACGTCTGACCCGCGAGGGCTGGCTGTATCTTGCGGTGATCTTGCGACCTGCATTCACGGCCGGTGATCGGTTGGGCGGTAAAGCAATCGGATGAAGCGAGACTTGGCGATCCGGGCATTGAACATGGCGATTGCATTCCGGGCACCGCCCAAAGGCTGCATTCATCACACGGACCGTGGGTCGCAATACTGTTCTCACGACTATCAGAAGATCCTACGCAAGCACGGCTTCAAGCGCTCGATGAGCGGAAAGGGCAATTGTTATGACAATGCAGCAGTCGAGACCTTCTTCAAAACCATCAAGGCCGAGCTGATCTGGCGACGATCAATGGGAAACACGGCGGCAAGCTGAGATGGCGATCTTTGAATATATCAATGGCTTCTACAACCCCGCGTCGCGCCACTCAGCATTAGCGTTGGAAAAGCCGGTCGCTTTCGAACGCAAGTGGCTTAAACGAGCACTTGGGCGGCAACAAAAGCGTGACCAAGACCACCTATCGTAACGTATCGTAAGAGAGGCGGAGAGCTTTACGTATACCTAGGAGAGACCCTGCCGTGAGCGCCGAGACCAAGCCGACTACTGGACGCACACGCCCGACCGTGATGCTGCGGCTGCGGCTGCGTCGTCAGCGCTTCAGATCGAGACTATCGAGGGCATCGAGCTCTCGATGCGCAGTTCAGCACCGATGCTTCCAAGGCCGTCCCGATGCGCTTCAGGAGCGCTCTTTAGTCAGCCGGCAGCACCACAGAATCCGAGATAGGCGCGTCGGACAAACGACTTCCAACAAGTGCCATCGCTTCTACCTAATGCTGTTCTGGACGCTGCAAAGTGCAGAATTGCCTGAGTTGGGAGGCCTCGGGACTGCAAGCACGGCTGCCTTTCAAAGGTGACGCTTTCGATGAACTCAAGGATGTGTGCGCTTTGGATTGTCCAGTCTGAAGACGGAAACATTTTATACACGCCAACCTGTTCACGCAGAGCGATGCAGCTTGGCATCTATGGGCACCGACTCTGGTGTCTTTGTCAGGTCACGTAGCACAATTGATGAAATGCAGCGGCATTTTCGGAAAGTTTACCAGAATTCAGGATGAAAGCGGAAAGTGGTACTATTTAGGTTTTGGGAACCCAAACTGCCGCTCAGACATTTTCTGCCTTTCATGCCGCAGACGCCCCGAAAATCTCTTGCCCCATGCTTGCGGTTTTGCGCCCTGTACAACGAAGCGAAGATCATGATTCCAGGCATATCACTGCCTGCAATTCAAACGTTCTGAGCTTGAGCATGGTTTTGAAGTTCTCAGAAACGCAATTTGCAGCCTTTGAGGGCCACGCCCGCGACGAGTTGGTGTCGCATGCTGCGAAGGATTTGTTGAGGCCTATTAAAACGCATTATTCGCTTTTGGCGCTTCGCCTGACGTATTTGTACCGATGGTGCAAACTCTTGCGCCTGGGCAACAGCGGCAACAGGATCAACAGCCAGCGGACGCTGACACGGCTGTGCTATGTGGAGCGTCTTCTGGGGCATCGGTATTTGGCAAGACCCTGCGCCTTTCGGGATTGTCGCCGCTGCGATGCTCCAGAGTTGCCCGCCTGGGCGCCGTGCGTTCACGCCATGATGAATGAGACAAGACCTGGCTGCGCGGGCTTTGGCGGATGACAGCTTACAGGTCTCTCAAAACGTCTGGCTGTGGCGATTGAGGCGGGGCACGGGGCACAATTGCGGATGCTCCAGCATCTCCTGCCGGTCACTGGCAGCTGTTCAGCGCTGCAGACAATGACCGGTTCTGGCTTGGCTGGCCGAGACGGCATCTGAAGACTTACGCGATAGCGGCCGCGCCAGCTCGCCTATACTGCCTGCGCGTTGGTGCATGGGACACAGTGGCTATCCGACCCGCAATATCCACGTCTGGCGCAGCTGCTTCGCGCCGAAATGAACCCCGCCGATTTGGCCGACGCCTCAAAAGCCTCTACGCCGAGGCAACGCCTGATGGGGAGCCCACAAGATCCTGCCGCCTTTGAAGCCCACGGACGCAGCTGCGGCGCAGGGTTCTGACCCGATCGACAAGATTTGCGAGCTTTGCCAAGGCAACTGGATCAAGATTCGCTACGAATACGAAGACGGCACCGGCGTTCCGGGGGCCAACTACGTGGTTCAGACCGTCACTGGCGATGGCTCTCCTACTGGAGACATCATCGCCGAGGGCAAGACAGACGCCAACGGCGATGCCCATGTGCCGTTGCCGGATGAGCACACGCAGGTCGAGTTCTACTTCCACGACGACCCGAGGGATGAAC
>NW_026738576.1:0-246 GCF_007210705.1 Tigriopus californicus
CACGTTCACCTTTCATATTATTCCAAAACCCTAACTCAAATCCATATTTCTGCCTGAAGAACTATATATTCTTATTCAACCAATTCTTTACCTTTCAGATCTTCCCCATAACATAAAGCCGTTTGCTTCGATCAGATAAACTTCACATTACTTTATATCATATTATAACACTTAAAAATCTAGACTAATGCGCACACTCGGTCCAAACTGAAAGGTGCATAAACAAAATAATAAACATTTAAATTC
>NW_026738576.1:282-577 GCF_007210705.1 Tigriopus californicus
TGGGAGCCCTAACAGAGGTTCTTCAAGCTAATTAGCTGATTTTTCGGTTCCAAACCCATCACTAAATTTTGAAAGGAATCCATTTCTTGGATGTCTCGTGTTCCTCTATTCAGACTTTGAATGTTTTACATCGACTGATTTCCAACAAAAAAAGATGGCAATATGTGATTGAAAAAAGTTTAAAAGCCATCTTGTTATTCATTTCAGGAAGAAAAAATAATGTTGCTTACACCGCGATTTTTGCCCAAAGGAACTCACAAGCCCCTGCGGCTTTTTTCATGTTTTGGTAGATGGA
>NW_026738576.1:611-866 GCF_007210705.1 Tigriopus californicus
TGGCGTTGGACCCGTATTCTTCTTGTGAAGTAAAGTAGAAAATAAATTGTTGACCTGGGATTCGCGGGCAAAATATGAAACAAGACACCGAACCAACCTGCACCACTCATATATCTAATTTGCCATTTAATTCAATTTGTCAGCTTGTTTGATTGGCAAAATGTACCATGAATGATCCTCTGGGAATCGAAAGGTCAAAGATTCTTCGGCCAATCAATATTATTGAAAATTACCATGCCGGACAATTGCAAAATC
>NW_026738576.1:902-1143 GCF_007210705.1 Tigriopus californicus
ACGGACCACGGACGATATTTTTGGTGGTCGAATTTGTTTCTGATCCTGCATTTTCTTTGTTTAATTACTTTGCTAAAGATTTTTCGGGACAAGATTGCTTTAGACCCCTTAACGTAGCACCTCGATGGAAGACCTTTTTTTTATTCGGGGCTGGTTAAAAGTAGATCCGCGCTTCTAACTCCTTTTACTAACTAACAAAATTAACAACCATCAATGAATTCAGCCTGATTTGAAACCAAAA
>NW_026738577.1:0-225 GCF_007210705.1 Tigriopus californicus
TCGGACAACAATTGATTGCCTTCAATGCATCATGGAATGTTGAACTTGAAAGAAGACAGGGTGAAATAAAACCTCCCTTGCTCCCGTCGCAATTGCATTCCCACTTTTCAAGGGATTGCATTGACAAATAGCTTGTTTACATTTGACTACTCACACGGCCATTTTGGCCGCTATCAAACCTAAAAGTCACTCAAACCTGA
Source organism: Tigriopus californicus (assembly GCF_007210705.1). NCBI lineage: Eukaryota > Metazoa > Arthropoda > Copepoda > Harpacticoida > Harpacticidae > Tigriopus > Tigriopus californicus. Next base: position 201 of record NW_026738577.1, read on the forward strand.
GGATAAAGAGCTACTTCCATAGCGT
>NW_026738577.1:261-822 GCF_007210705.1 Tigriopus californicus
CTCCTCCCTCCTCTCCTTTACAACCAAAGAGAGAAATGAATTAAAGGTAAAAAAAGATTGATCGCTTTTCTTGGCATGGAGTAAGAGCTCACTATGCGTTGTGGATTTAATAGACCTTGGTGGGTTGGTGCTCAAAAAGAAGACCTCATCTCCCGACTTGGTAATGCGAGCCTCTGGAACCGCCGCGTGTTTAACCTCGCTAATGAAATACCCGGAAATAATGGACTCATCATTCAAAAGAAAAAAATGCACCACCGTCTCTCACTCACCTTTACGTAGCACCACCGCTCTGGGTCTCGAGATGCATCTCGTTTGAATGAATTATCCTCGAAGCGATTGAAAGGGATTAGAAAACTGTCACTCCGCATAGCGCGACAAATTCAAAACGGAAGCGATTGAGCCGTCCCCGAGAAAGGTCCTTGCATATATTCACCCCAAAACCTAGTTCTAGTTCCCAATTCAAGGCTACGTACGTATGTACGTAAGTAGGTCTGTCTGGTTTTCGAGCCGGCGCTAAATTTGAGCACTTGAGGTGACGAACGAGAGAGTGAGTAATAATGA
>NW_026738578.1:0-987 GCF_007210705.1 Tigriopus californicus
GCTCGTCAAAGCTTATTCCCCTTTTCTTTGATGTGCTTCATCAAAGTTAGCAGGGTCCTGGGTCCAGTATCTTCATTTTTTTATTTTACCCAAAGATACTCTGTAAGTAAGGCTCTTCATTTCATTGATATAAACTTTGTTTACTTAGTAACGGAAATTGTCGAAATCTTGAAGTATAGACAAAAGCTTTCCATAACATTATGTAATTGTTCGGAACTTAGCCGACTAGATGTGGATTGTTATTGTGTGTGTGCGTGTTCAGGTATATTCATATCATTCAATTTTGGAAAGACAGAGACCATTCAAAATGCTGCTTAAGTGGACGTTCAAAATACAAAAGTACTTGCCTTCTTGTCGTTAACATTAAGAGAGAATGATTGAAAGACAATAAAATTGGTTTCAAAACAATTTATCCAATTGTGACAGACTCGGGGTTTTCCATCATCCTTGGATGGCAGACGCTGGTCCGTTAGATGGGGGCCATTTTCCCTAGCTTCTTAGCAATCGTCTTTGCTATTCTTAGGTTGGATGCCACACGTGGCTCAGCTGAGGCATTACAGATTCAGATTGCAACTGCAGATGCTATCAAGGGGGAGGGGCTCCCTGGGGTTGTTAGCCACAACATCTGGTCTGCAATCACCACGCTACTTGAGAGCTGAATTTTGATGTGTAAGACGTTTGAAGAAGAGTATGCTCTCCATGCAACCAAGGCTGTTGGTTGGACAGGTAGAGCGTCAACTGATATGATGATGGCCCTGCCCAGAAGCACAGGAACATAGATTTTATTCAACCTATTCTGTGAAAAATGGACGGATATGATTTTGGAAACCTTCACACAAAGAGAGAGAAAAAGCGCAATATTGCCGCAAAAACGTCAAGTATGGAGACTCTGCTGAGACGGCGATTGGGCCAACAACACTGCCAACAGAACGGGCGGTAAAACCAGATACGTGGACTCATCAATGGATTAGAAGTCCATACATAGTT
>NW_026738579.1:0-928 GCF_007210705.1 Tigriopus californicus
CTTGCCTCTAAATTTAAGCCAATTTTTGTTAACAAAGAGGGGAGATGACAAAGGTTTTGTTCCACCAGGGACAGAAAGCCAGATATTTGCATGGTTCACCAAAGCTTTTGTACTTCTCGCTCCCAAGCATAAAACTTTACGTCAGAAGGTGAAATGATGTTTGGCAACTTGTTGCAACACCGGTCTCTTAAACATCAAAGTTTCAGTTTGGGATAACTTGTGGCCTTTTCCTTGACCATTGTCGATATGCAATGACCAACGTTTCACTTAATACTAGTGCTTCAAAACTGTGAAGTATCGAATACAATTAAATCAAGAGTTTATCTTTCAAGCTGACTCATTTTGTTCATTCCAATTGTTTAATGCAATTATTTATGTAACTCATCCATCCGTTTTGTCTCATTGAGAAAAATGATCTGCAGATAAAGAACTGGCTTCCTCTTGAACAGAATCAAACGAAATAATTTTCGGGTTTATCAAAAATTGAAGCAAAACGCTGGAAAGCGTTTTAAGCGCTACAACCCCCTTGAAAAATTGGACCTAAGTGATAAATGACGAGTTACTTGTAACAACTTTGTTTACTAGAAGATCATGACAATGGGCTCATGGATATAAGGCCCAAACTGCATAGATACGCATACCTCACTATATTTTGCCAACTTCAAACAAAATATCATCTTGAAGATATAATTTTCAATCACTTCTGATTAGGATTCGGAGTTTGCTGCGTGATTATGAAGAGCGTCTGCGGATCGACAGTGGATAAGGCAAGAAGTGGACAATTTATTTTCTTGGACAATTATTCATCAAAATGTTGTTTTTTTCATGCAGAATTGTTCATATATTCAGGTACGGAAACTAATTTTTCTTCAAGTGATTCATTAGTCTTTCAACATGATTACCATCTTTGCGACTAATCGGAACTACG
>NW_026738579.1:1054-1678 GCF_007210705.1 Tigriopus californicus
ACTCCCACGTTACTTATGTAATAGAACAATAAGATTATATATTTTCCTGTATTATTCTTTCAGAACTTTTCAGTCTCTTCAATATCGTCAAATTTAAGGTAAAAAACGCCGTTTTCATTTTTTGATAGCTGAAAGCGACCAAGGTTAGATGCGTAATTTCAGAACGACATTTGTCCAGCATTCTCCAATCCCCAACTTAGTGGAACTTGCCACACCCAACAGGAATGCACGAAAAATAGCGGAATGGCAGATGGAAGTTGTGCTGCAGGTAAGAGTCTTTCTTATCTTCAGCAATGCCAAATAATGCTTTAAGCTTTGATTTTTTCATTACCTACAAACTTCATTATGATCCTAAAAAGTTCGTCATCAAATTTCGGGTTTCCTTGCCTCTAAATTTAAGCCAATTTTTTTTAACAATTCGAAGTTTGACAAAGTGGGGAGATGACAAAGGTTTTGTTCCACCAGGGACAGAAAGCCAGATATTTGCATGGGTCACCAAAGCTTTAGTACTTCTCGCTCCTTAGCATAAAACTTCACGTCAGAAGGTGAAATTATGTTTGGCAACTTGTTGAAACGCCGGTCTCTTAACCATCACAGTTTCAGTTTGGGATAACTTGTGGCCTT
>NW_026738579.1:1714-1915 GCF_007210705.1 Tigriopus californicus
AATTTGGGATAATTTCATTCGATAGCTTTAGACGGAGGAAATGTCTTTGATGGGCTTGAAATTTTATCTTTGAGCAAGGTCTAACTAACCCTTTCTTTGGGCTTTGTTGCGTTTTGAAGACATGATAAGGTGGCGCTTGATTTGGTAATGCCAAAGTATATGCTATCTAATGATAAATCCAATCAAATACCCAGCTTTTGA
>NW_026738580.1:0-737 GCF_007210705.1 Tigriopus californicus
AAAGGATTAGGTAACGTTCATACCTACGCTGAATACTGTATAATCCCAATGATTCGAGGCATTCCCAATACCTTAATTTAGACATCCCGTCAATATGTCTCGTGAAACTCTTTTGTACTTGTTCAATCTTATTTACACCCCCTCTCTTTAACTCTTTGATCCAAGAATACACATTTCCATTGATACCTATTTTACTCAAATAATTCAAAAGTAGAATGTAGTCTACTTTGTCAAAAGCTTTAGCAAAGTTCAAGTAAATTACATCATTATGCTGCAGTCCCTCAATTACGTCGTCAAACGTTGAATAAGTTCAGTCACTGTGCTAAAATGAGTGCAAAACCCATGTTGTTGGTTAGGAATATTACCCTTTTTGTCAAAGTATTGTAGAAGTTTTTCCTTAACCACCTTTTCCATGACCTTAGCGATATTTGACATTATGGATATTGGTCTATAATTGTCAGGTATACCCCTATCTCCTCCTTTATAAATTGGCACAATATGAGCAGTTTTTAATTGGATGGGCACCCGACCCTCTGAAAAAGACCTATTCATAAAGCGTCTTAGTATTGGAGCAACGACTTGTGCATTGCGTTTAAGGAACTGGGTTGTCACGCCATCAGGCCCTGGAGCACTCGAAAACCACGCGGGGTATTTTATTAAGGCTTAATTTTGAAAAAAACGGTGTATTTAGGGCAATACATAAATATGTATTTATTTTGTAAGTGAAGCAAAACCAT
>NW_026738580.1:773-1237 GCF_007210705.1 Tigriopus californicus
ATGGTGCGTCATAATTTGTAAAATATTTGGTCCTGCAAACTGATCGAATTAGCTGCTCTAGGGCAATTTTGAATGTAGGGCTGGTCTGGGATTGTTAACAAAAAACGATCAAAGTCACGTTTAAAACTTAACAACGGGTCATCTAATGCATAGAATTGTCTAAGAGAGCACGGCAGCAAGTTGTACAAAACTGGTGCCCGGTTCAAGACAAAAGAAGATTTTAAGCCCCTCAAAATCTTTTTATCTAAGTGATTGATTTTATGACGCATTTCACATGAAATTCCTCGTCTCTTGCTAACGCTATGTTGTATTCCAAGGGTTAGAACAAAGGGAATGGAGACATTTAAACACATAAAGGATTAGGTAACGTTCATACCTACGCTGAATACTGTATAATCCCAATGATTCGAGGCATTCCCAATACCTTAATTTAGGCTGATGTCAAACTCAACCTTCTGAGAAAA
>NW_026738580.1:1269-1438 GCF_007210705.1 Tigriopus californicus
CTTCGGTTATAAGTGAATTCATGGTTCAATATCGTGAAAAAGTTTTTTTTTGCCCAAAAGTTACCGTAAATTAGGACTTTAAAGTACTTGTATGTAAGATTGACAAAGTTAGTGGAAGAGGGTATATTCCTAACTTTGTGATCGGCCATTAAATTGGCCTTTCACCCAT
>NW_026738581.1:0-499 GCF_007210705.1 Tigriopus californicus
CAACTTGGGCAAACTTTGCCCAAACTTCATACTCTCTTCATTCAACATTGAAAGAGTTGAGCACACACACCGTCTCACACACACACACACACAAGAAAAATTGCTTTTTTTTCTCTTCCCTAACTCGATTTGAATAGGAGCACGGGAATATGTAGTACGTAAAACTAGTAGTAAGCTACATCAGAGGGGAGTGCAGGAGTTTGTACTAGGCGCGACGGTCAGGTGCTTCATTGGAGACAAGACGCGTTAGGCGCTAGAAAGGCCAGCAAGACCAAAAAGGCCAGCGAGTGTTTTCATCTTTTTCTTCATCGACCCCTTAAAGACGGGAAGACGACGAACTCATCGTTGACTTTGGCCCAAACGAAGTCAGGATTGGGGCAGATTCTCTTTCTGTTTGCCCATCAACCCAGGTCCTTCTCACATGCTATTCGTGGGAGAATGAGCGAAAGAGAGGCTGAGTGCATTCACGTGGATGGAAACAGTACAAAAACTCTCGAGC
>NW_026738581.1:527-891 GCF_007210705.1 Tigriopus californicus
TTGCTCCCGTTTCAGGATGGCCTTTGATTTGACTTCCTGATCTTCCATGGAGATCTCTTTTGAACATTGCTTGTCACATTGAGCATGCATGATTGATTTTGAAACACCCTTGAAGAGCTTGAGAAAAATGGGACAAAAGATATCTTAACAACACAAATCTTCCAAACTGAAAATAAAATGGACGAATGGCAACGTCTTTGGCTCTATGTATGAAGTATAAGTACCATTTGCCCTCTTCAACGTCTCAATCGGCCAGGGGTCAAAGCTCCAGATTGGCTTGTTTTCTCTCTCCGGGGAAGAATTCATTTTGAAACAAGGGGATCTTACCTTATTTGAATTATTTTTAAACGGGATGAGATGAGGT
>NW_026738581.1:933-1020 GCF_007210705.1 Tigriopus californicus
AATCATGAAATTCTTGCGAATAGCCCAATCCTTTTTAAAGCCTTTGAACCTACCCAAAAGACTGGTCAAAATTTCCTCCATCAAAGA
>NW_026738582.1:0-966 GCF_007210705.1 Tigriopus californicus
ATGTGTGGGTGTCGAGGGCTGGGTATTTTGGCACGGTTCACCCGCTCCAGCGAGAGAAAACTATTTCAAGATGAGCTGAATCAAAATTGCCCCACATGGGCCTTAGGCACGTTGAACTTTTGGGCCAGCGTTCCAGTCGGAGATCATTACAATGGAGCTGCACTCACGGTGGGGATGGTGGAGACGTTGGGAGACGCTTCAGTCGTAGTTTGTTCCCAGATCATGAGACTGCCAAGAAATGGAACGAACAAGCCAGACGGGCTGGATGAAATGAATAGAGGGAAATGAAAAGAACTCTTTGGACCACTCATTCGATGTGTTGGCATTCCCCAATTCCAAGAGGACACGACTGACAAAGAGAGCCAAAGATCATCACGATGATGGCGAGGATCGAGGAACAGAAGATGAAGACAACCAGTCAAATGAGGTGTGCCCATCAGGTCCTTTTGACTACCTGTCTCATCATCCCTGGTACATCCATCTCTTGAGGTGCGCGCATTGTATATTTATTTTTGTATAACGGAAAGATATCATACTGTCAAGAAAAACCATTTCAATCATCCAGGGAAGAGACATTTATGAACACAAACAACTTCTCGTTCTCCTCTCTCTCTCTCCCTCATACGCAGAGACATTGCGGATGTACGGTACAGCAGCAATGCGCAAGACTGACTCCATTCTCGATCTCTCCTCCAAGAGCAACCAAGCAGGCCAGAACATCGCTTACGGATGGGTTAAATCATCCTCCTTGTGGATTCTCCTCGCCACTGCATCATCATCTTCATCATCATCATCATTATTGAAATGTGCGCCTGCCCTTGGCAGAGGAGGAACGATAAACACCCAGAGCGTCACTTTTCGACGTCGTCCATGGTTGACACAATAAAAGCATTTTCTGTCCTGTACGAGTACCTACACTGAACACAAAGTGTGGTCTAGCCGTCCATTTCCCTCCAAGTCAGTCGT
>NW_026738582.1:1002-1067 GCF_007210705.1 Tigriopus californicus
TCAACCAGTGTATCTTGCCCCTCAAAAGCAAGAGCACTCTGAAAAAAAAGCAAGAAAAAAGGCCA
>NW_026738583.1:0-1080 GCF_007210705.1 Tigriopus californicus
GGTCACTTTGGAAAAATGCTGGGGCGAGTCCCACATAAGTCGGATTCGTACGAGTCCTTTAATGTTTTGACTTTTTGCCGGACTCGAGTCTTTTACTTGTCATCTCGAGTAAAAAGACTCGTTTTGCGAAATTCTCAGAAAAAAATGAATAATTTTTTTTCAACGAGTCCGGTTAATTTCTCCAAAATTAAGTAAAAGACTCGAGTGCACTCAGACACGAGTTCGGACTCGCCTGAGCACTTCTTTGGACTAACAACGACATTCTTGCTATTATGCCCCTCGAATATTATTTTCGACCTCTTTGTTATGCGGTTTGAGGCGCTGATGGAAGCATGATTTTGATAAACGATTATCTTAGAAGGTATTGAGTCATCAGAAACCAATCATATGACTTAAAAAACCAACAACATAACTCAATCTCCTTAATTCTTAAAAACTTATCTCAAAGCTTTTTTGGCAAAAAAAGGAATTTGGTTATCTAGTCGCAGTGAAATGAGAACAACTATTTTATCCCCACAATCCCATTCGCTGACCTCAAAAAGAAGCTTGACAACCGTAAATCTCATTTTACAAACCAACGATGCACCATTACAGTTGCTACAATCCAATTTTAAATTTTCTGGCCACACTATGGAGTATGAATAAAACGGTAGTCCTGTCATTTGAGCCTTGAGCCATGAGATTGGAATACTTAGAAACAGTTTTCAAGCCAGTGGATGGCATTTATTTATGTCACTTTTCTAAAATCCTCGAGTGCCAAGAACTCGTTTTATTATTCAGGTAATCATCTCTTTACGACATTTCAAAAAGTAATCAAAGTATACCATGCATATTTATGAACTAAAAACTACTGCACAAAATAGGCTTTCCGGCGGTTAATTCTCCTTTCGTTAGGGTAGAATTGAAAGAGTGGGAGAAAAACATGGTTTGATCCTACCGAAAGCGGATATACATTTGATATAAAGGTAAACTTAAAAAAACCGGATTTCAAACGTTTTAGTAGCATAGCTTAGAGAGGTTTAGAGGTTTAGAATTACAATGTTTCGGAACTTGGGATGACCGGACAACTCAGATTTTCTG
>NW_026738584.1:0-327 GCF_007210705.1 Tigriopus californicus
CCACTCTACGACGCTAGCCGAAAAATTAAAGAGGTGGGACGTGGGAGAGAGGGTGGGAGGTAGGAGGAGAGGGAGGGAGGAAGCTAAATGGGTTAAGGAAGGGGGTTGGGTGGGATAAACCTTTAGGAATAAGGTTGTGGTATCCCGGTGTTGAGCATGCTGCTCATGCTCGTAATATGACTAGTACACGTTTATACGAGTATATACATGACTAGAATATATTACGAGCATGAGCAGCATGCTCAACATCGGGATACCACATCTCCCTCACACAGGGGGGAGTCGTCCGGGTTGCGGGTCCATCCGGTCCATGTTGCTCCGGTCCAT
>NW_026738584.1:363-1007 GCF_007210705.1 Tigriopus californicus
AGTGAAAATGGAAACTTGCCCTGATCCAAGATGCAACGCATCAAGTACGAGAGAACAGGAGCTAGAACCAGTGAGCATCAGAAACTGAGATGTCACACCATCAGGACCAGGAGAACTTGAAAGCCTCAAGTCCTTGATGGCCGCTAAGACATCTTGATCTGTAACTATGAGATCATCAAATTGCTCAAATCTGAAAAGACTCGTCATTAGAATAAGAAGTTGTTGCTTCTAAGCTCAGTGGGGTTGAAAACACACCAGAGAACTGATCTCCCAGCATGTTAACCATAGCCTCAATATTGCTAATGGCTTCCCCATCAACCTCAAAAGGCCCAACAGGGTATTTCATCTTTCTCTTAGAGTTCGCATAAGAGAAAAAAAGCCTGTGGATTCGACCTGACCTCCTGAACCAATATGGACATACTGGATCAGATCAGGGTCATCGGAAAAGACCAAGTCGAGAACGCTATTCTCTCTAGTGACTACACCAACATACTGTGCGGCCAAGGCGGATGTACAATATATTACGAGCATGAGCAGCATGCTCAACATCGGGATACCACATCTCCCTCACACAGGGGGGAGTCATCCGGGTTGCGGGTCCATCCGGGGTCACTGGTCCATGTTAATCCAGTCTATGTTCATTC
>NW_026738584.1:1043-1137 GCF_007210705.1 Tigriopus californicus
ATACCACATCTCCCTCACACAGGGGGGAGTCATCCGGGTTGCGGGTCCATCCGGTCCATGTTGCTCCGGTCCATGAGGCTATCCCACGAGGGGT
>NW_026738585.1:0-1061 GCF_007210705.1 Tigriopus californicus
TGCTGTTGTGGCAATTGAAGCCCATTCCTATTGCCAATCCATCAATTCCACCCTAGCAATGGTGAAAACAAGAAAGAATTTGAGGCTCTGGCTAGCCTTTTAGGTAAAATCAACGACACTTACTTTTGGACATAAAACTGTCTTGGTCCTTCAATCATTTTCTCTTGGACTGAGCTCCTAATATTGCTACGAAATATGAGCAATCTTGGGGTTCTGTAGTTAAAGAGAACTCGAGATTACAAACATGAAAAATAGTCTCTGGGTGAGCACTGGCCACAGCCTCTGACGCTTGTTTTGTGCCTTGAACCGGAATGTCAGTTGTTTAGCTTGAGAATGAGGAGTGTCATCAAAGATTTTCAAAGAATAAACTAAAGAAATGTTTGCCTAGCACATGGATTTTATCGCCTAATCTACTCAAATTTAGTCTGCATGGTCCCAACCTCCCAGGTCCATCAATTAGCTGTTGTTACATTTCAATCATGTTTTCACTAGAGTTGTCAATGAAATTAGTCTGATATGGATGTACGAGTGAATTTATGAATAATCTTCAAGGTTGTCCAGAAATGTATATTTTTTCAACAGGAGATAAAGCAGCCCACATCGGTTTATATTACCATGGGAATATGACAAAGTGCCGTAATGAAAATTGTTTAGACAAATTCAAATGGGTCGATGTAAGTGCCTTTCAATGGAGTGCAAACTTGTACGACGATTTGGTTATTAACACGGGAGATCCATGCATAAGAATCCGTCCATCTGATGGGGCTTACGAAATCCAAGACACTGAATGTGACAGAGCATTCTTTTCGGCCTGTCAAATTCGATGCCAATGAAAAACGAGGATTACTATAAGATCTACATTTTTATCCCAAAATGTTGTATGCATGAATGATGCGGGTTATCAACAAGCAAGGTTTCAAGTTCAATTGATATTTAGTTTTTGGCACTCGTTGCTTGTATTTGACGTGCTTGAGTAAAAATTTGAGCAATAAACATCTCTTGTGCCTTTTTCCTTTTGAACTCTATGCTGGTTCGGCCATTGTCTCTACTCAACCTTGGTT
>NW_026738586.1:0-1307 GCF_007210705.1 Tigriopus californicus
GGGTTCTGCTGGGGATTACGATGGGGCCTAAGGAAGAACTGGACGCCTCCTCGGCCGAGTTGGTCTATGGATCCCCCGGCTGTTCCTGGTGATGTCTTGCTCACGTCGAGACGTCTGCAACAATCTGACCATGTTTTGGATTGACTCCGGGAATCTGTGGGCAAGCTTCAACCTGTCCTGATCTTGGCACATGGTCTACCCAACACTCACTTCCCGCCGGACCTCATGCAAACCCGTTTTGTTTTCATCTGGTGGGATGTTAAGAAAGCCGCTTCAACCGCTCTGTGACGGTCCCATGAAGTGCTGAACTCCGGGAAAAAGTTCTTCAAAATAAGAATTGGGCTTTGCAAAGACACTGCATCAATTGCTTTTACTATGATGTAGAGTACCTTGTTCATGGAGGGAACGCAATAAAAGGTCATACGTTCACTTTACTCAGTCTTGACAACATCATTGAATTTTATTAACTCATTGAATTCCGTTATTTGTTATTTGATTCCATCAGTGGAACTTGCAAAAAAAAATCCGATAGGAAACCTTTACAGTTTTCCCTCCCATGTTGAGAAGAAAGGAGCGGTAATGGGAGGGCTTTATACCCCTTCCATCACCATGACTTTTTCAGAAAAGTTATCGGTTACATTACTCATAAAGGAACATGTTCATGTTTAAGGTTAGTGCCAAGAATGATGCTACATAACAAATTTAAAGATATTTTCATTCCCATTTATCAGACAGAGAACCGTAAAAAAGAAACTACAAACTAGACTTTAGGTTTTAAGTTATTTTCCTCTTTTTCACAACACTTTTTCTCTTACTATTTAGATTTCTTTATTGTATGAAAGCATTTTGCTTGAAGACTTTAACTAAAAATCAATTCCACTCCAAACTACCCACACATGTCACTGCGCAAACTGCAATGAACTCTCTCATCCATTCTATTTCAGATACTTATGCGACAAAATAATGATTCAAAATTTATCAAAATTTCAATAAAATTCAAGAAAGTAAACCAAACTTGAGAAAACGTCTTAGGGTTAAAAATATGTTAAATTCAAAACTGATAGCAGCACCTAAAACTTGCAACATTACAAAACAGGTCTTTGCTACAAGTTTCTTCAGGTTTCATTCCGCCATATTCTTTACATTTCCGGCTTATCGGCAATTGAAATTGAACGCCGCAAAGGACTTTGTTAATTCCGCCACTTTTGAGTTTTCATTGACCATTGGGATTCCAGTGATCTGTGGCTTGTTGCAACAATCAGAAAGGTAGAGTACAGCAAAAAAAAATAAGTCTAAAGATTAGTTTT
>NW_026738587.1:0-314 GCF_007210705.1 Tigriopus californicus
TGCTCAGGGAGATCATGATTAAACCACTTGCATTCCGCCTAAGCATATTGACGCCACTCGCCCCGAGTTCAGGGAGCTCTTATTTTCTACCCCGCTAAGGTGGGGGAAGAACACCCAAGAGTTCAAAAAGCTGCTACAGGACGACTAGTCGTCAATCGAGTTTGTAAAGATTCTTGCCATTTTCAACAAAGGCTGTGTTCAGAAGCTTCCTGTTCAAAATGTCTCAGAATCTAAAATTAGGCTGTAGTAAGCCCGAGTGGCGTCAACATGCTTGGGTCAGACAAAAAATACCGGTAGTTTAATCATGGCGAGCA
>NW_026738587.1:350-458 GCF_007210705.1 Tigriopus californicus
AGTTTAATCATGGCGAGCCATCGCGGAAATCGAATTTCGCCAATGCTCCTTAAAATAAAAAAAAGTCTGAACAGTTACACTATAGCAATAACAATAACAATGCATTGA
>NW_026738587.1:487-1427 GCF_007210705.1 Tigriopus californicus
TCACGATTCGACCATCGATCTCAAGTCTGACCTAGATAGGAATATCCACGGTCGGGCGAAGATTTTTTATCCCGTGGGTCAAGTGTCAGGTGGACAGACCTCTCTCCGCTCTGGCCTTCGACGTTGATTGGGAACCACCCATACATTTTTGACAGCTTATTGATCGCTCGCGTCCGCCCGTCCTAAAAATCTTCCAGGGCCTGGGGCCTGGCTCATTATTAAAGAAACGTAAAACGTACTACCCGTCTCCAGTGAAACGTCCCAGATTATGACGGAGATGACAAGGATGATAATGTTGTTGCTACGTCATATTGGTTTTCTTTGATCTGAAAGTTTGATCCCAGTAACCTTCCTATCCCCCCCTCCCCCCCCCTTTTCCTCCCGTGGGTGCCTGTGTCTTGTTAAAGGCCTCACGGTAGCCAGCCCCTCGTTGGTGAGGGCCTGAGCCCAGTCCAGGGCAGCCAGTGAACAAACCAGTGGTCGACAAGTGACTCCCCAGACCGAACAAATCGTCCAGCTCGTCCAGCATGATGGTGGAAGGCCTAGGCGATGAAGTGGTCACGTTCTTCTCGTGCATGGTGCTCATCCTTATCGGGGCCTTGTCTTGGTGGTCGTCCAACGTGCGCGATAGCCACCCGCAGCCCACACCACCCGTGGCGCCCGCCACACCCGCTCACCCCGCGACGGACTCACCGGCGCCTCATACCGAGTCCTCCGATGCGTTGCCACCAGTCAACGCGGCGGATTCGGACCCGTTGGCGTCGGCTGACCCGCCGAGTAGCGATGAAGCCCAAGATCAGGATCGAGTTAGCATTAAGCTCAAGTTTTTGAATGATAGTCACAAGGAGGTGCGGGCTTGTTTGGCCGAGAAATTGGGCCGCTTCAAGTTGCGGCATTTTGCTCCGGATTTGGCGGCCAACAAGCGGGTGCGCTTTATTTT
>NW_026738588.1:0-758 GCF_007210705.1 Tigriopus californicus
GTTCATGACAGAAGTAAATGTTATCATCTTGAAAGCAAGCATGAGCAAATTGAAAATGTTCATTGAGGTAAATCGGATGTCTCCAGAAACATTACGATGTGATCTCCACGTCTGACATTTTTTTGCATTTCATTGTGTTTAGTTTGTTCTTGTAGCGTTGAGGGAAGCAGGAACGTTCAAACGAAAATAGCGGAAAATGCAAAAAATGGACGAAAAGTGTGAAAACGGCAGATAAGCTGAAAAAGGTCGAATGGACCCCAATATTCGAAAAGACCCTAAAAAGTTGGAATACGTGTTAAAAAGGCTATTCGACTTTTTTTTGCAGCTATAGTTATCACCATTTCAAGGTTTCTTCTTACATTAAAATACATCGAAAGATAATCTAACTATACTTGAAGTAGTTGCCAAATGAAAAACTACAAGCTTCGTCGATGGCATGGAAATTATGATATTCATTCAATTTCGTAAACATTTCATTAATACCTGAAAATAGTAAATGTTGGCTCTTAAAACTTAATCAGGACAAAAAACTACCGATCAGTTTTTTCAACATGGAAAGCTACACTAGCCAAACATGTAGGTGAAAAATTACAAACAAAGATACATTTGACAGCTTAATTCTCTAAATTTTTCACTTTTGCGATGGTTATTTTTGCATTTTGTGCTTTTTTCTGCATGCCTCAGAGAAGTGATTTTTTTTTTAATTTTCTTTGAGGCATTGAAAAGGCATATTATATTTCTTGGCAATTTCTATAAGG
>NW_026738588.1:794-1035 GCF_007210705.1 Tigriopus californicus
GAACACCTCTGGACATTAAGCAAAACACAAGTGGCCAATAAAGGTACCTAATTTGGAAATTACTCTCCTAAAACTTTCAAAATCGAACGGTCTTTGCCTCAATCTGGTCAACCTGAATAAGTTGTTAGCAAATTACTTGGAAGTTGTTAACGCTCATGTGAAGCTTTCCATCAATTTCAGGTTCAAGTGGTCTTGGAGAGAAGGCTTCAATACATCAGAAAAGTAGAGCTAAACATGACAA
>NW_026738588.1:1071-1941 GCF_007210705.1 Tigriopus californicus
AAGAGGAGATCAAGGCTGAATTTAACTCAACATTCTGTACAAAGTTGGGTCAAGTGGGTGGTTCCATCAAGGGACCGAAAATGCGGATTGAGGTGGATGAATCGCGTGGAATCAAGCCAACCTATATCACCACAACTTGACAGGTTCCTGTTCACCTCCAACCTCAAGCGGATGCCCTGATGAAGGAGCTCGAAATGGTGGGAGCCGTCATCCATTGCAACCAGCCGACCAAGTGGGTATCTCCAGCCCATTTTGTCTTGGCAAAGCTTGGAGAAAAAAGGCGAGGTTGGTAACGGACTACAGGCAACTGCACAAGGCAATCAGAAGACTTGTTAGGCTGTTTCCGTCCACAGCTGACCTGATGAAGAAGGTCAGCCCGTCCTCACTATAGTTCATAAAACTTGATTGTGTCCACGGATATTATCAGATCCTGTTGGATGAGGAATCGTCACAACTAACAACTGTTATGCTGCCTGCCGGAAAACGGCGGTACACCGTCACTCCTATGGGGTTAAATTCCACCAATGATGAGTTCAACATCAAGACTGACGATGCTGTTTGTGATCTACTCACCTGGCTTCTGAAAATCATGACGATATGCTGGTACAAGGGGACACCATTGAGCATACATTCTGCAGACTCCGCATAGTTCAACTCCAGTGTCGGATTGCTGGTAGTAGTCAAGCCGTTCAATACTCGGCTCAAAAAAAAATGTTTACCAATGCTTCACGGAACTTTGGGTTTGGATTTGCCCTCATTCAGCAAGAGATTTCCGTTGTCATTCCCTTTATACAGTGGTGGTCCTGCTCCCGTTTGCCAGCCCAAAAAATTTACGCAATGAGCAAGTACGAGGCCTCAGTCATCCTATGG
>NW_026738588.1:2941-6449 GCF_007210705.1 Tigriopus californicus
TGTCTGGTGCTGCATTTGGATTGCTTTTGGTTTTGGGATCGATGACTGGTGTCCCAACAGAGCACTACGTTTTGATTGCCTCATTTCCCGGCATCTTCTTTGGATTTCTTGTTGGACTGAAGAGCTCTAAAAGCCAAATATTCAGCGTTGGAGTGGAAGAGCTAATGATTGTATTGCCCAAGGTGACCGCTTGTGGAGTATTTGGAGTGTTGGGTTTCGTGTTTCTAGTGGCTTCCATGGGCAAGTGCCCGTCTGTTTTGCAATCCCTCCTTTCATCAACGGAGTGCGTAGTTTCGTTCGTAGTGCAAGTGCTCCTTTTCAAACAAGAAATGAATTATATAAATGTTTTAGGAGCAACAATTGTTCTTGTCGCTCTAACAACTGCCACCATGATTGATCACTACAGATTGAAGAAACCAAAAGGATATTCCAAATTGATGAAAGAGGACATCAATGTGATCCAAGAGATTGAAATTATGAATTAAAAACATTTAGATGTTACGCTTTTCCTAATCTTGTATTCGTGTATTTTTGGAACGGATTTAGTAAACAATTGATGATGATAACAAAAATAGTCATGTTTTATTTAGCTTGTCGATTTTTCTCCAAAGTGGTGCTCGAAAGTGTGAAAAAATTGAAATTCTTAGACTTTTGCAATTGTAGCTCATTTTTAGCATTCATGAAACCTAACAATACTGAAACGGAGGCACTCCAGGTTAAAGAGGACGGGATTTACAATAGTCCATCAAGTGTCTTAAGCCTTTAAAAAGCCGAAAAAATACGTTTTAGAATTAAAGTTAGTACCGATTTATGGAGTTTGTTTTTTTTATATGCAAGATTCAGGACGGGGCTGCGACAGCAATCAGACGTCTTCCTCATCACTAGCCCAATTACGCTGCACGAAAAGTGGGTTATGTTCTGCACATCAGAGGGCGCTTTCTGACTCAGCCTCCACCAAATAAAGGGCCGATTTGGCCGATTTCTCTTTATTGATTTATAATGCGTTCGTGTTGTTTTTGGCAATTTCTTTCAAATACTGATGTTTAATTAGTGATCTTGGTCACATAATGTCCGCAAAAGAAATTGCTTTCATGGCCCGTCACTAGTAGTTTATTCAGCAATCTACCAGGCGTCTTCCCGTTTTGTTTCGGCTGTCTGACGTTGCAAATAAGGCCCTTCTCGCTTATGATCATCACACGACCCTTGATTTGACACATATTGTGGTGAAATATGGCTTTCACATGACATATTCTCGAACACATTGCCACATATTTGAGTGGGAGGTTGCTCCAATTGTTTGTGAAACAATTCTCGGGTGACGTCGGCATAATCGTCCAACGCAACATTGAGCGTGACCCAAACTAAGTTTATTGTAACGAGCACTTCTGTACAATTTACCATCATTTGGGTTCAATTAGCTAATGAATTAGTAAAACCGAGCTTTGATTGGACGGCGTGAACAAAGTTTGATGATTGTCTTAGAAATTTCGTACGGCCAAGGCGGATGTACGGGCTAATGAATTAGTAAAACCGAGCTTTGATTGGACGGCGTGAACAAAGTTTGATGATTGTCTTAGAAATTTCAAATAACGTATATAACGAGTACCGATGTAAACTGCTGATGGGACGAATCAGGCTTCCTGAATCCTGAAGCCAACACCTGTCAGGCTTTTTTGAAGCCAGGTTTCTCATTGTATCAAGAAAATCTTAAGCCAAAAGGCAGGCAACATAAGGCAAAAAGTGTCCAACCACCCGGGCACACTCTACTTGAGGTAAAAATTGTTTGCCAAAAAATATTATCTTGACCATCTCAATGCCTTTAAAGTTCAATCCTGTTAACAAACTTTCTCATTTCAACAATCAATTTGGTAGAAATTGGCCTAATTTGCGAAGATGGATTTGACTTAGAACATGTCTGTTTTAAGATTTTGTCACGCACAGTATCTTATTGTTCATGTTGATCTGGTTCAACAATTTTTTAATCTCGATTTCAAATTTCACTAGATTACAAGGTAAATTGAGCTATTGTTAGTTAGAGGTCACTGATTTGAGATATTTCTATCAAATATACTCGCAAGGACGTTGCCATCAGTCATGAGGAGCTAGCCCAGCCCTTGATTGTAGGTGGATGATGTCACAAGAACTGGTCGCATTACACAGTCATGGGATTTGGTGAGAATCAGTCTCTACGTCGCCGTTCAAGTCACCAAGGAGAGGCTCCAGCGCGTGAAGAACTGGTCAGCCCAGGTACAACCAAGGGTGAAGAATGGCGGTTACATGGTCGCAGAGAATGGAAAGAGGATATCACACTGACTAAAGCTGAACCCCATGTACTAGGTGTTTTCCATCTCGGAGAACTATCAAGATATTTCTAGCTTGTGTTTGGATCAAGAGTTCCATGTTTCCGTTCACCAAGGGATTACAATAAGTCAGGGCCTTTCACCCCTGGTTGGTGGACGGAACAATCATTATTCTTTAGGCATCATGTTTGTAAATGTTTTGTCACATATGAGGAATCTAGGTAATTGAAGACCCCCTTTTCAGATGATTTGTCACTTTCAAATTACTAGTCAAAAAGTAAAAGATAACATCAACAAAAGCGACACATTGCGTTAGATTATAGAATAATAACATCTATATTGCTTGCAGGTATTGATCATGCCATTACATATCCTTACCCCAAAGTTAACAGCAATGCACACCAACCCAGAATTGATTCCTATTCATTGTCATGTTTGAAGGGGTTTATTGCTTATCATGGCGTGATTGGACTGACTCTTAACTCATAAATGCTGGTTGTTGTTTTTATTTCTTTTTTTATTTTACGGGTTTCTAACCGATGCTTGGGAATGATTTCCCATCTAATTGTTTCATTAAAAAAATTGGTCCCATAATGAGTTTGAGTTTGCCACTCTAAAACATCCAAGAACGTGTAAGGTTTGTCAGGTATTGATTGGAAAAAATCGATCAAGATCGCGCTTACAACTTAACGAAGGTTCATTAAATCTTAGAATTGTCGGAGAGCCATTGGCAAAAGGTTAAACAGGACAGGGCCTCTCTTCAGGACAAAACCGGCCTCAAGATTTTTCAGGATCTTGATTTGACGTCCATCGAATTTACTCGATGTCGAATGGTACAACTAATTTCTCTTCCATCGCCTTGGAGGCATATAAACATGTAAATAATTAGATATCACTCGTATCTTCTTTGGGCACTGTATAGTTCCAAGGATTGTAGCCGATCCCAATGATTTAAATGGCTCATGCCTGCAATATTTGGCGTGAAACTCCTCTGCACTCTTTCAATCTTGCTTAGTAATTTTGAACAAATTAACTTTAGCTCAAGGAATGCTTCCCCTACTTATCCATCCTCTTTTCCCAGCAGCAGATCTGCAACATTGATGTAGTTTCTACAGTAATCTACCTGAAGAAAAAGTCGGGATTTTTCTTCCTCAAAAGGAGAAGATAGTTAGCCTGAAAGAGGTAAGGAAAGCAGATATATCGCGTTT
>NW_026738588.1:6485-7824 GCF_007210705.1 Tigriopus californicus
CAATTTAATTATTGAAGTCATTTGTTCAAAATTGAACTTTTCATATCTGTTTTGGCGGCAGCATTTGGTTTCAAACTTTGAAACCAATCCTAACGCCAACAAAGCTCTGAATTCAACAACAATAACAGTTGTAGCCCGAATGTGCAACATAAAGTGCCAAACAAAAATAAAAAGATGCAAATAAAGGCGAAAAGTGCAAATGTGTAAGAAAGTGTGACAAAAAATCTTTTTACATAATTTGACCGCCCCTAATCATGAGGAAAGTAAAAAGAAAACTTAAATTAAAAGGATTTATTGCGAGAAGCATGTCTCATTGGATATAGTGGTACATGAATGTCAATTCAATTAGAGTGTATAATTATAGTATAAAATACAGCGACGCTTCTTGTTTGTTGGAGGGGGCTCAATGTCCAGCACGTGGGCTTGGGATTTGGTGTATCTGGCCACCTATATCTCCTCCAATTCCTTTCTTAAGATGCCAATGGCAGAAACTTTGTTTGCCGAATGCTGAAAGCAACGGCCTATAAAACTGGGATCCAGTAAAGTTCCCAAGGACAATTCGGGTGTCTCTTCCACTTTCCCAAATCGTCTTTTCAGATGCTGAAGCACAGTTTTCGACCATGCTTGACAGTGCCGCGAGGGTATTCATGGAGGATACATTGGGATTTACCCATTAACATACATGTTATTGGAATAACCTTTGAACCCGCTGGTTTCTTCTCTCGAGATAACTCAAGGGTTGTCGCGTACAAAGGGTTGAGTACCTCCATTGCTTCATCCAATACCGTCAAAGGGTCCATGCTAATGTTTAGTACTTTACCCGCGACAGTTGGATCATTGAGAAGTAAAGAGATCGCATCACGTAACTCTTGAATCCTGCACGAGTCTCTTGGGCCTTGAGATTCCCAGCTTCTTCTGAAGGGCCTCCAAAATTGTCTACTTGACTGACTTTTTAGATCACCCAGAAATAATAATAATCTTTATTGCGACTCTTGGTCATGTCATGGCGTAAAAATAACTGTAGAATAAAACCTGTTGTATATACATTATACAAAGGTTTGTTGATAACACAAGAAAAATGTCAAGAAGGTAAAGGCAATAAAATTGATGACTAGAAAGTGATATCACAATGAGTATGACTAGAATTGGTTCAATGCACATGAAGAAAGGTAAGAGGTGAGTTACATATAGTACAAAGACAGGTGGGTAGAGGTAAGTGATGAAAATCTTGGTTATTGCAGTAGAGTGGATGGGCCAGATTGAACAGATCCTTTGTCAACTCCCGTCGTTGATGGCATTTGGCCGGGAGCCAGACAAAGGTGCGTGACCGCCAATACTC
>NW_026738588.1:8336-10200 GCF_007210705.1 Tigriopus californicus
AACCTTTGTGGAAAACCATGGCCTTCGTCTTGATGTTATTGACTTGAAGACCGTTCTCTTGGCAATAACCGTGGAGTGAGTGCATTGATGGCATTTTGCAATTCCACGGCTGAATTAGCCAAGAGAACCAGGTCGTCTGCATATTGAATATATTGAACAGGAAAATGGTTGATGGTGGGGCCTTGGTGTGTGAGGGCTTCAGGCAGGTCGGATACATAAAGATTGAAAAGAATTGGCGATAGTGGATCCCTCTGGGGAAAAAATTACCTGTCAATGAAGCTGTGGCCACAATATTGAGCGAATGGGCATAGCATGGTAAATGTTTGATGTTTAGCAAGCCCGTGGCCTTGACAATATTGGCCGCATTGTTGGTAACGCAAGCCACAACTTTTGAAAGAAGGTGCTTAGTGGAGAGTAATTGTCCATGCTCATTAACCAATAGCCCTGAGGTATGACCACCAAGGAATCGGGAAAAATCCTAAGCAAGACATTGCAAGGACGACTTGGAGTATCCCAAAAGTGGGCAGTCACATCCATAAACGAAGGTGTGGTGATAGACGTCCATATACCTTTTGTAATTGAGTCCCAATCTGCAGAATCCAAACATTTTCGGACATTGCGACATTATCCAAGTGAGATAAAGGAGATGCATTTGAGAAAGAGTTTTAGGTATCAATGCAAAAGAAAATATCTGGTTTGCACCAGCATTGGAGGGTCACGCGAAGGAGGAGTACAAGCACAAATACATTGAGCGCGAAGTAGCAAGTATCTTTTCAGCATAGAAGAAGTTGAAGTCCATGCAATCTATGTAGACCTCATCCTTGCCACCAGCATCCACGTTTGCAATGTTTGTAAGACCTCCGGTAAAGTATCAAGTACCCGGCCAGGTTGGTAGAGACATTAGCTGATATTTTCGTGGCTTTTCCGCTTCACTGCTTGTCCGCTTGACCTCTTCCAAGAATCAACTAAATTCTGCGTCGTCTCAACTTAGATTGGTTGAAGCACAAGGCAAAGTGGTCAAGCGGCCAAGGGGATAAGCCACGCAATTATTTGTTAATCGCACTTCTTGTCACTATTGGGCAAAAGCCGAAAAGAAAACAGAATCTGCGTTGTTGAGGATGGCTTCATTTGTGTTCAAGAATCAGATGCGTGACGTGGAAAGGATGACATCTTTGAGAAGATCTTAGATCGGGGGGTGAAGCACTGTGGTCAACAATAGGAAGTAGACGTACCAAAAGTCCTGGAGTAAAGTTGTACCAAAGTTAATATCTGGAGTATCTCTGGCAAAAATTACAGCTGAGACACAAGCCGACAATGGCTGCAGTAATTGAAAGGGGTCCATCATGGCTTGGAAGTTTTGAATACCGCTCTGGTGTTTAGCCATGAGGTAAGGACCGTGGGCAAAGTGTTGAGTTGGGACGTCCTTGGCAAACTCAAATGAAGTGTCCAACCTTATCATATATTAAACAGCATATCTCTCTCACTGAGCAGAAGTTTCGGCGATGAGATGATTGTTGCACCACATACCTCATTAAAAACGGCGTCGACAAGGACCAACAGGGGCGATTTTTTTTGTGGCAGGTTTAAAGGCACACGAGCTGAAAGCATATCAGGTAAAGGCACACCAGCTGAGAGCATATCAGCGCGGCTAGAATTTTGTTTGTCCAATGCCTTAAAAACAAATCCGGCTCATCTCTGCAGGTGCATATCATGTATTGAATACTTAACTCCACTGAAAACCAATAAGAAGATGGTATTTTTGAAAACGTAGTTGATACATACTGGGAGCATTCTGAGAGACGTTTTCAAATAAAATTTCATCAAAACCCATCAGGCAAACACTGAGATCTACCTTTCTGATTTT
>NW_026738588.1:10235-10370 GCF_007210705.1 Tigriopus californicus
TGCTCGGACGTAGTCTGACCTGCCCCCGCAACGTTCTTGTTGTCGTCCCTTGTTGTTGTGGTACCAAGGGTGACAGTCCGTGAAGGGACTTGCTTTCCACCCTTCCCTCCATGTCCGCCAACATTGCCATGTCCT
>NW_026738588.1:10406-15106 GCF_007210705.1 Tigriopus californicus
GCTCGGACGTAGTCTGACCTGCCCCCGCAACGTTCTTGTTGTCGTCCCTTGTTGTTGTGGTACCAAGGGTGACAGTCCGTGAAGGGACTTGCTTTCCACCCTTCCCTCCATGTCCGCCAACATTGCCATGTCCTCCTTGGCTGCCGCTAGAATCTCAGGCGATCCGTTGATTGCCTTTAAAAAATATATTCTTAACCTTAGCTTAAGCTGAGCCATGGACTGTTGGAATGTACTTGTACAACCTAGTCTAAGTAGTTAATTGCCCTTTTTGGAAAATGTTGATAAAATGTTTTTGGGCTCAATCCCCAAAGCCACGCAATCTTGCCACCCAACTAGTGGTGGACCACTGAGGTTAGGTGATACATAAATTGGGATATCTTGGCGTGGTCCCAAAAAGCCATCCCCTTCGTGCACAACGGATGAGATGGTCAAAACCCCTGACTGATCCATCTTCGTGCTGCATGCTAAAACCAAAGCAACCATCTTCAAGGCTGGCTCCAGAATGATGCCGCTTGGAATGAGGTGTGGAGGAAAGACCGTGACTATTGGCCCAGGATCTGGTACGACCTGGACTGGAGAATTTCCTAGCAAGATGGTTGTTTGAGGCGTCGTTGAGGATGGATTGACCACCCCTATCTTGCCCTCAACTTCATCAGCTGCTGGGCAAACAGCGTTGATTCTCGCGTCCCCTCCAGTTCCTTGAGCATGCATTGTTGAGCTCCCTCCATTGCCTGACCTCTCATTGCAGAACCGTCCAATATGCTGAAGTCTGCCACACTCATAACACCTCATATGCCTTGCGCGGCAATAACCAGACGGATGTTCCAAACCTCCACACTTGAGGCATGTGGCCCTTGGACCCACCGCGGCAATGCTGTTATCCTTGTTGGCCGTCTCAATTGCGTGTACTATTGCTGTCACAGCTCAGACATTTCTTGCGCTTTCAAATGATGTTGGGGCTTCAATGATGTCCAATAAAGTAGGCTTCTTCAATCTTAAAAGCTCAAGCTTTTGTCTGGATTAACGCGGCACATGTGGATTTCTTTGAACATATACCAGTCGTCAGTCGTCATTTTGGACAATTCGGCTTCATTGCCGACCTTCTGCAAATCAGTCATAGCGTTCCTCATGGATTGACCCGGCTGGAATTCCGCCTTGTACCATTGACAACGCCGTTGAAATAGTGGACTAATTTCCAAGAATCTCTCCTCCATAAGATTGGTACAGTCAGAGATTGCCTAAGAAGGAGAGACAACCAAGTCCATGTAGCCTGCCAAAGTTGCATCCAAGTGTCCGGTGAAGAAAGAGTGTTGTTAAGTCAGATCAATTGTGTCCATATTGGAGGCTGCATGATAAGCCATGAACTTCTTGACCCAAATTCTCATCATGGGTGGTGTTGCCATACTAGAGAGAGTGCTCGGACGCAGTCTGACCTGCTCCCGCAATGTTCTGGTTGTCGACCTTTGCTGTTGTGGTACCAAGGGTGACAGTCCGTGAAGTGCCTCTCTTTCCATCCTTTCCTCCAAGTCCGCCAGCATTGCCATGTCCTCCTTGGCTGCCGCTAGAATCTCAGGCGATCTGTTGATTGCCTTTAAATCCTTGTAGAGCTCACCCACGTTCTCCACTTGCGTTGTGAAGGTACAAACCATCTCCAAAATGTAGTCTGTGTTCGTGATTTGCTCCATTGATTGACAGATGGACTTGCATGCCGTTTCAAAACTTCCTATCTGTTGCATGTTGTTTCACAAATTCCCATCCATTGCATGCTGTTTCACAAATTCCCATCTAAACCGCAATCTCCTTCTTCGTTGCAGCTGACTTCACCTACAGACTAAACGTACAGGCAAGGAAAAAGGAGGGCGCTTAGAGTAAGGAATGCAACGTCCGTCGAGTCCCTCTCCCTGAGAAGGGAATTGCCTACGAGGTGCACAGGTCATCAGCGGGAGTCCAACCCAGGAAGGAGTAGGACTCACCGATAAAGGAGGGCAAGACAAAAGACGTTAAAGTTGTCTTGACCACGGACTTCTAGATATATGGACTGCGAATGAACTTCCCGCCAAATCGGCCTGCTCTTGGTCATTGCCACTCTGAGATATTTTTAAATTAAAGTAAGAAAATAAGAAGCATGGATCTCTTCATTTTAAGGTAGGTCATCTTGACATCATTTACTTGTAAATCCCTTCAAAGGTATGTACGACCAAGAGCCGGCCGAAAATTCGAATTTATGTCGGGTTCACAACATAACTTTGACTATGTCTCCCGAGTTCCCTAAGCATAGGTTTGGGCTCAAATTTGGCCAAGGTAATCAATTCAACCAAGTTAACCAATTCAACCAGATCTTGTAGTCGTATGAAGTGCTTGTTTGGGATAAGATGAACCGTTTATGAGAAAAGAAATTTTGGCTTCCGTTTGCAGTCCCCATCTTTAGAAGGCCGTGGCTTGACATGTGCGCTGATGTTGACTGATTCACGAACGTCCAAAAGCGTGCGCGTCATCGGCTATTTCTTACCGAAATTTGCGATCGAGTGACCAGCGGAAAAAAGTACCTGTTCAGGGCGCAGGAGAATTCGTTCAGGGGGCAAGGGTCCCCGGAACGTTGAAATGAAATATTTAACATTTTGACACATCTACCACTACGCACAATCTCATGGAATATTCTCCGCCATGCTCATTTACCCAATGATGATTGTTGCCAATGCAAATGGATGGAATATAAAGACTATCTCTCGTGGGCTCACAAGGCTTTCACATTTTTTTACCCGCCCGTCCACCTTCCCTTTTCATGACAGAAAGGAGCAGAAAAAGAACACTCTCTCATCCAATGAAATTGCGAAGCATGAAGTGTTACAGAAAATGATCAATTACGTTGGTTGAGCAAAATCGGTCCCGACCTATCAAATTGTTGGAAATTCCTTTCCGTAATGGGAAATTTCGAAACGAAACTTGGACGAAGAAGTTCTTGATTGAGGTATTTATAAAGTAGCAAGCAAATATTTGTCATAAAATTCAATCTCCACCAACTTTTTGAGAGACCCTTCCTAGAGCGTTTGTAAAAATATAGATTAAAAATGATTAAACGCAATTCTAAAAACCAAAAGAAAAATGTCAATTTTAACTACCAGATCTGAAAGATTCAAGCTATTGGATTGGATCCCAATAAAATTGCTGAATATTCCTCGACAAGATTTATTGTACCAGGAACCCCTGAAAGGTGTGGACACTACTTCTCTTTTGTGGAAGAATTTGTAGGAGCCTGACAAATCAGTTTTCTGGAATGGAGACTTTACCCCATGGCAAATATTTGCTTTGTAGGATTCCTCGGACTATGAACAAATTTGACAGAGTTTGCATCCAGTTAAATCAGAAACAATACATTGGATTTTCTTGATAAGACGTTACTACTTTTTAGCTTGGGTGTCAGTGTGGGATGTGGCAAGCCTCGAATTGTAACCCCGAAAATAGCCTCATATCGTCCAATCCATTTCAGATAGAAAGTTCCAACTTCCTATATCATTTTGGTTTTTGGCTTAGGGCGTAGTTAACGTCAGAAAGTTTCTCGTCGTTTCGTTTTGTTTGTTGTTTATGGCTTTTGACTTTTACGCATGAAATGTTGAGAAGTTGCTGTGATGTGAACAAAAAGATATCAACGCATCTCTAATGAGTCAATGTAATGTAAAAAGTGAATACGCAGTACAAAGCTAGCACCCATATATTTGCCAACTTTCTAACCGCATCTTTGAATGGAATCAGATGATTACTTCAAGATGAAGAAAGAATATTGTTGCGAGATGCTATTTAGCGCTACTTCGTTAGCTCAACTCCCCTAGATAGGCCGTTTGTTGTATGTGAAATTAAAAACCCAGCATGATGCTAACCACTCTACTCAATACACTCTCAGTGGCCTTGCAGCTCCCTTTGTGTTGCAATTTACATTTGATATAACGCCGTTTTTCATTCTATGTGATCTATATCACAGAATTAGAATTTGTGAGCAGGTCCATGATGAGGTTGGTAAAAATGGACTTGGGGGATGATCCATCAGAAGAAGAGATTCTAAAAAGCATTGTCAGAGGCCACCAAAGAGAAGCACATCATCCAAATAAAAAGAAAACTCTCTGACGTCTTGTCCACAGCAGCCACTCCCCTGTGCTTTGGACTGATGACCATTTAGGCCAAGCACAACGGCCAAATGAGCGGGGTCTTGCCAAAGGACAAGTCCTACATCTCCATAAAGCCCAGACAGCTTTCAGGAGGTAGAAGTCTCTCTTGTTTATGGTTTAGGCTGGGGTAACCCCAGATGGAAAGAAAGCCCCCCTAATCTTCATTCAGGAGGGTGTGAAAATGGACCAGGCCATCAACCTCCATTTGTTGTCAGAGGAGGTAGTACCATGGATGCAAAAAGAGTACCCAGAGGGTGGTGTCACATTCCAACAAAATAGTGCCCCCTCCAAGTGTAGTCCAAGATTTTTGCAAGGATATGATTCCTAAGTTTTGGCCCAATAACCTCTGGCCTTCCTCCTTACCAGGTTTGAACCCAATGGACTTTGGGCTATAATACATTCTAGAGAGGAGGGCATATCACAAACAATATTGAGACCAGAGCGTGGCGGCGGCTGGAGAGGACCACCGGGTGGCGGCGGCTGGAGAGGACCACCGGGTGGCGGCGGCTGGAGGAGACCAGAGCGTGGCGGCGGCTGGAG
>NW_026738588.1:15435-16976 GCF_007210705.1 Tigriopus californicus
GATGGGAGGATTGACTGGATGCAAATGAAGTGGAAATTGGTATTGATCCCCAATGGTGGCGATAATGGCGCCAAAGGAATTGCCTTTGGAATGGGCCCTACACCAAATGTACTCCTCCAAGTAGGTAGGTTGAAGGCGCTTTGATGTTCTAGCTTGGCATTTCAACTTCCTCTTCATGTGCATCTATGTGCCTTCTATTGATTGTGTGTGGATGCGATCATCAGTGGGATCCACGCAGTGTTGATCATGAATGATCACACTGTGACTATAAATCCCACCATCAATTTCATCAAGATGGGCATAACTAGCCCATCCATCTGAAATGATGTGGGTACCTAGTAAAATGTGCTCTACTATAGCTTCCTCCAAGGTTTGCCTTGTCCTATCAGGAACCTCAAGCATGAAGCATTTGCCAGTTCTTCGCTCAACCCCTCCAAAGATCCATGTTGGTTGCGGCCATCTCCCTTGGTTATATTTTGCCTTAGAGATTAAGCTCTCATCAATTTCCACAATTTCAGGCTCCATCTCGTCATTGCCATTGATGTGTATGCCACCGATTTGGCCCCCATTTCTGATCACATATTCCTGTAAAGATGAATTTTGTTTTTAAGTCATTTAAGTTTAAGTCATAATGATGAATAATGAACCAAAGAGGCTGGTCTCTGAAAAATTGGGGATGCCATTAGCATGATAATTAGATTTAGTTAGTAGGAAAGACAAGCTACAGAAGGTAAATTATGTTTGCTTGCATGAGATAAATGAAAAGAATTTTCAAAGGTAATGATTGTGGTATCCTACAATGTTAAAAATATTGTTTAAAAAATCCATGAACATGTTTACCTGGTAAATGTCCCGGTGGAAATTCGCCCAATTGACTCCAGTTCCTGAAGCCATCCCTCCACATTGGAAAACAATTTCATTCAGGGGCCAATCCCTAGACCATCCGTATGAAAATTTAACCAATTGCTGGAGGTGCAGCATTGAATGCGTGAAAAAGCTATCTTTTTGTATTGAACGGGTGGATCGGCAGTTTGGACACTTCCATTGGACACTGTCAATCCGTCGATGACATGATCGAAACTCTCGCTGCACATCTCACTCATCACAAAGACTTGAATTGGCCAAAAGCCGTCGCTTTCCGAGAAACAGAATTGTATCCTCTATGATTTGGGTGCAATCATGGAGGTCACCAAACATCAAGCTCTCACTGATTATTTCATCTCTCGTCATGACATCCCTAGGGGGGATGATGAATGTGGAATACATGGGGGGTGTCCAATGGTGGCACAAGGTGCTGACATACAGAACTGTGGCGATGAAGCAAGTTCTCGCGGCGACAGTGTTACGTGTTGTCGAAGAACCTGGATTGCTTGTTGTCGAAGAACCTGGATTGCTTGTTGTCGAAGAACCTTGGGCGCTGACAGACCTCAGTTTAGTACCGGCACATTAATTATGCTGACGTTTGGTACTAATAGCATCACTCCTTCTGGTCACGGCGTTCTACATGTGGAGAAGTACAATCTGTCCTGTATTTTCCCTCC
>NW_026738589.1:0-656 GCF_007210705.1 Tigriopus californicus
TCCTCTCTGGAGTACCCGGACCTGGACCAGGGGTTCATACAAACCCCGTCTCCAGAGAGGACTCCGTCGTTGATGAGCTCCGCCTCCTCCACTATTCTGGCTTCGGGTGCCGTAACCGTCACTCAGAGCCTTGGGCCCACGCCCGTGATTCCCGATCGACAGGCCAAACCCAAAGCCGTGCATTTCCAGCCCCCCAGTCAGATCGAATCCCTGCCCAATAGCAGCACATCGAGTGTCAGTTCCCTAGACAAAGGATTTCTCATCTCAGATGTGAGTTCGTCCCAACCCCCCTTGATTCCCAGTCGAGCCCTGAAGGCCAAGGTGCTCATTGCCCAGTCCGACCCCCGTCGAACCATGCAAGATGTGCTGGAGGCGGAACAGGATCTGGTCGAGGATTCGATCCAAATCGAGAAAAAATCCTTGGCCTTGGAGAAGGATTGGGAGCTGTTACGGCTCCGACGTGAACGCGAGCACGACGATGTGATGCGATCCGAGTTGCTCAAGAAAGAAGAGGCTCTCCTGGAGCAATTGGAGAAAGTTCATCTCGAGAGCGATGAGCGCGAGCAGGAAAACCGAGAACTGAGGGAACAGCTCAAGGACATGAAAGATCAGATGGACCGACAAGTCCAAAAGAGCCAAGCCTTCGATCGCGAGAT
>NW_026738589.1:692-784 GCF_007210705.1 Tigriopus californicus
GCGAGCAGGAAAACCGAGAACTGAGGGAACAGCTCAAGGACATGAAAGATCAGATGGACCGACAAGTCCAAAAGAGCCAGGCCTTCGATCGC
>NW_026738589.1:809-1176 GCF_007210705.1 Tigriopus californicus
GACCTCGGGCCGATTTTGAAGCCACCCACATCAAGCACCCGTACGTGTTGAATGTGCCGGGCGAGGTGTTGGTGCCCGGCGTCACGGCCAGACACGTGGAACGAGGCTTAAGAGTGCAGGACCGACTGGATTGGCCCAAACGGTTGAGCGTGGATCGTTTAATCTTGTTGGATTGGCAGAGCTCCCAAATCGAGGCCAATAGCCCGCTCCAATATCTGCGGGATGCCATGATGCAGTGGGACGAAACCAATCACCGTTATAAGTGTGCTGAGCCCTGGATCTTGGTGGGCGGGCACGAGGCCTTCGCCTTGCATTATCCCATGGCTGTCAGCAATCCCAAGCTAGCGCGGGCCCCCAAACCCGCTCA
>NW_026738590.1:0-125 GCF_007210705.1 Tigriopus californicus
GAGTCCTTAATATTTCATCTTCACATTTATTGAAGTGTTGCCATCAACGTTTGACCGGAGGCTGTGGCAAAATTGAGCAAATCCAGAGGTCACACGCACACGTCTCTTCCTTTCTTTCGTCCTTT
>NW_026738590.1:165-371 GCF_007210705.1 Tigriopus californicus
AAGGAAAATGCTCAAAACGCTTGAGATGATTGGGCCGTTAGAGTCTTCCTAGAGCTGCAATTTCAACTTAATTGCCTGATGGAGAAATACGGACTCAGATTCACTGATCACGAACCACTAGGTCGAATCAACGCTGAAAAATGGCGCTAGCGTACGCATACACACACACACACACACATACACATAACAGTGCTGTGTGTATTTTT
>NW_026738590.1:406-978 GCF_007210705.1 Tigriopus californicus
CACACACGCCCAAGCCTGGGAAGATCGTCAAAGAGTTTACTTTAGGGTTGGCCCGAACTTTGCCCGTCTGAGAGCATTGATTTCAATGGTCGGCTATCTTCTTCAGTCGAGTAATTACTACTGAGGCACATTTTCGTCGAACCCGAAGTTCATTCAAGGATTTATGGTCCAATGGCAGCGGATCGGGGGAAATCTCTTCCATGATAAGCCCTCATTTTCTCTGGCATTAATATCATGTTAGCTTAGCTGGAGAAAATGATGCAAAATTTGTGCTTCTGGAGTTCCCCTATTCACTGGATCCACTGAACGAGGGACGATCACTAGCTCAGCCTTATGCAGTGCCCACCAGAACGAGTCGTCCAACAACTACTACTGTTATGCTCCCTTGACCTGGATAAATCATACCGTGAGCATCTCGTACAGACCCCTCAAATTGGTACCTTGGCTGTAGAAGAGTAGCAAGCTTTGCCAAATGGTTTTTCATCGCCCGTAGATTGAAGGTTTTTGCCCTGTTCATGTACACACTAATATATTACTACTACTACTATATGTGAGGTGAAATCGACAAAAAA
>NW_026738590.1:1003-1585 GCF_007210705.1 Tigriopus californicus
GGTTAGTCGAGGCAAAGGCTGTGCTCGCAAAGACAATCCAGGCATCTACACCCGCGTCAAACTCTACTTGGATTGGATTTTCGCTCATGCCGGTGACGACAAATGCTCTTGAGGACCCTTGAATAAACCGAAACTCTTTCTCTGGATCTTCTGTCCATTGAACATCAGACAGATCGATCTCTCGTTGATCTTGAGAGAGAATTTCATGGGAGGAGTTTAGAAAGAGCATTCCAATAGCTTGACGACAACCACGAAGACGACGACGTCAACATCCGCCGCTTCCATACGAACCGACGCCCTTGCTTTGACTCTGGTCTTGAGCCAGTCGTATTGACTGTGGTTCGTAGTGACTAGTGAGTCTATCTACTGTACGTTCAATTCAGCACAGTAACTCCTCGTACTGTGAGTATTTCATTGCACAAAACAGTTGGGTACTTGGATATGGCAGGGTCTCTCAGTCATCCATTGTCCTCTTGCTTTACAATGGATCAACAACCCTTTTGAGAATTAGATCTGATTAGTCCGAGTTGCTTCCTGGAAGATGAATATCCGGACGGGAAATCCGAATGCACACACACACAC
>NW_026738591.1:0-1261 GCF_007210705.1 Tigriopus californicus
ATGAAGAAAGTGTCACCACTTTTCTTACTGATGACAAAATGTTTGCACCAAGAATGTTTTTCGTATTTCTGCAAATTTTGTCACGTCCCATGTAATGTCATCTTTATCAAATGAACTTTGGACTGAACAGCCTTTCAGCTGTCACGTCCATCAGCTCTGAAAACGAGTCCGCCTGGCTAGCTCCAATCCTACTCACTAGGCCTTGCTTCCTCTATGGTTAGCATTCAATGACCCAAAATACTCATTGTAGGAACTTCGGTACGTTGGAGCAAAAGAGGAAAGTGACGTCACCATCAAATTTTGCGAGGTCACTCGTACTTTTAGGGCTTAAAAGTTATTGTAAAGGGATTGAATAAGAGTTTCAATTCATTTTTTCATTAATAGGATGGTTCATGTGAAATTGCAATGTAATATACTCTTGCAGCTTTACTCATTAACATGCTTACATATACTTTTTGGCAGAATAAAACTGTAATTTGCCTACGTTATACTTTTCTATTTGCGCTTAAGACATTTTGAAACCTGAGACCAGTTTTTTGTCTAATAATGCGCGCTGTATCTTGTTTTTTTTTGTACCTCTATTGTATTGAAAAGTATCCCAGTGATCTCCCAAAATTTGTTTTGTCATCGTCAGACAGCTGTTACTTAAACGAGCCAATAGGAACAATCCTGATACATACAGAATTTTTATTGAAACCATTTCTTTGCTTCATGAATCACTTCGGCAAAAGAAACCAACCCAAGACGCATAAACAGGATATAGTACCCACTCTGGGAAAATGTATCGGATTTGGATTTTTTCTTCAAAGGACTTTTAATCCACATCAACATTTGCACCACTATCTATGGCTGGGGAATGGCCAGCAGATTCCAGACTAACAATAAAAATTCGTACTTTTATTCATGTCATCTGGTTGTCCCGGTTCTTTCTCCTATCGTCTTTATCATGTACATTGTCATGTTCACCATCTAGATGTATTCTCTACAATTGCTTCAAGTAAAAGTAATACCTTGCAAGCCTGTTATTATAAAAGAAAACTGTCGTTTCAATAGCAGCCCATCCCGTTGCCTAAAGTCTGTTCAAATTACAAAGAGCAGACATTGTAAACACCTTAAACTTGTTTGCTTTAGCACGCCCCCTGTTAATGATTGCTTTTCTTTCACGAACTTTTCTAACCGCTACAGGAACTGTAGTCCCCAGTACTATTAAAATGAAAGGTTATAGCTCGCCTATTTTTACCTTTTAATCTTCATATGATAT
>NW_026738592.1:0-806 GCF_007210705.1 Tigriopus californicus
TCTCGTCTTGAACTGCTGTGATTCTAATCCCAGTAGCGGTAAGGAAGTCGCAACAGAAAAAATGTACCTTTTTCCGTCTTGAATTGCTGGGATCCTATTCCTAGTAGCGGTAAGGAAGAAAATATATTTGGATTATTTTTGATGAAATTTCCGTTAAATATTTGAACTCCTTGATTAGTCACACCGATCTAAACTTTTAATGCATCTTTAAATCATTTCTTGATCTGGAACCAATGACTTGCAATCACGTTTGAATCTTGCCTCTATTCAAGACTTGCCTATTTAGATATGGAACAAGCAAAGGCAATGGGAATGGAGCCAAGAAAAGGCGTGTGGAACAAGAGGTAATCTTTCATCATAATCGTTTTATGCTCTCATGCCTTGTTTGCTTTACGCATATATCTCAGTCAAGAAAATGGAAAAACGAGAGGGCACAAATGAGATGGAAATGAGAAGGAAGAGGAATGAATGAGTCTCTGAATTTAGGCATGATTGGTGAAGGCGTGCATCAAAATTAATCGCCTCAATCTACCCAATCCTGTTACTCAACCATAGCACTCCATCGGAAAAACATAAAATGCGCATCATCAATTCTCCTTCATCGGAGTTAGTCATTTCTTGGGAGAAAAGACAGGGTTTTTTTTTGTAATCTTGCATCAAAGAGGTTCTTGTCTCGCAAAGAAGATAAAGTCGCCTTTTGCATCGTTCCGACTGTCCAATCCCTAATTCCAAGACCCTTTTTGCAATCTAGATAGTGTACTTCTTGAGTGATATGTCATAAATCTTAGTGGAACCTGAGGTAGCAT
>NW_026738592.1:848-1106 GCF_007210705.1 Tigriopus californicus
ACACATTCTTGTTCGCAAAATTCAAAAGGAGTGCATTTGAAACGACAAAACTTGGCCCAAACATAGATGAGTCCATCGCAACATTTAATTCAGATTAAAAAGTTCTAAATGAACGCACGATTTCATGTTTTTGACTAAAATTCCCGATCAACCATGTATTCATGGGTTAGCCAGATCAGCCAACTCTAATTCGTTGGTCGATCAAATGATATATGTAAATAGAAGTTAACTAAAATGAATAATTTTCTCGTCTTGAAC
>NW_026738592.1:1142-1237 GCF_007210705.1 Tigriopus californicus
CATTCTCTAAGGGAGTGTTACAGGGTTGTAAAATATTATCGTTTTTTTCCTTCCAGGATGTAGGCGTGGCTGAACGTCAGTAGACAGAACTAACT
>NW_026738593.1:0-144 GCF_007210705.1 Tigriopus californicus
TTGATCCCCAAGGTGAAGAATCCGACCGGCCCAGGCGACTTTAGGCCTATAACTCTGAGCTCAGTGGCGTTAAGACTCTTCCATGCTGCCCTTGCGAGGAGAATGACTGCAGTCCCGCTCACACCACGTCAAAAGGGTTTTCGT
>NW_026738593.1:180-688 GCF_007210705.1 Tigriopus californicus
CATCATATATTTTGAATGGTGAAGGCAGTAAGTCCTGCTTCAGTTTCACATGGTGCTTGCCATGCTGTACTGGAGCAGCCCGAACTGTCTTCACCTTTTTTTATGTCGACGGTTTTGACTAAACATCCTGAAAAAGCGTCACCAGGCGCATTCAATCAGTGTCCGCCACCAGAGATTGAGCCATGCCTCATTGAAGGAGCCAATCTAGGAAGGTCGCGTCGATGTGGGGGAACATTTTTAAAGTCTTGCCTGAATTTTCCGTACTGTTCGCAGTACTCCCTTAGATGGGATTTTCCTCCCCCGTGAGGAGGCTCTTTATGAGCCGTTGCGGCTGGGCCTACCCCCCAGCCGCAACGTACCGCGAACAATAACCACAAACAGAACGTGCCTCGGACCGCCCGCCCGGATAGGCAATGAGATTGGTGATGACTCTGGCGAGATACAGGCCTTTTCATGTCCGAGCAACGGCGCGTCGGCCCCTCCGTCAAGTGCGGAGGGCCGCACTGTT
>NW_026738593.1:723-3223 GCF_007210705.1 Tigriopus californicus
ATACCCCTTGATCATCAAATTCACATAGGATTCATCTCGCTGATTAATTGAAGTCACATCGCGAAAGTTTGCCTTGAGTGACAATTTTACCCTTACAATTTGGTTGTAGTGGTTTTCGTGCTTTGACGTAAATCAATGACATCAAATCAATGACGTTAATCCATCGTAAATTAGGTTACGTTGTTACACTGTAACGAATTTTGCCTCAACAGAAGACCAACAATAGTTTCCGATCCAACCTTCATCCACTGCTTAATGTGCATTAATGTGTGAGACCTTTACGTGGTAAGAGAGATAAGTACCCTGTGTGTCCACGGGGGAAACTAACATCACACGGGGAAGTGCACAGCAAATGCTGGCACGACTGGGCCATAAGGAACCCCAGTCTGTAGCCTCAGGTGGAAGTTATGCTTCCACTGCTTAAGACTTGCCCAGTCACGTGCACCCTCGNCTCTCTTAATGTGTGAGACCTTTACGTGGTAAGAGAGATAAGTACCCTGTGTGTCCACAGGGGAAACTAACATCACACGGGGAAGTGCACAGCAAATGCTGGCACGACTGGGCCATAAGGTACCCCAGTCTGGAGCGTCAGGTGGAAGTTATGCTTCCACTGCATAAGACTTGCCCAGTCACGTGCACCCTCACAGCAAGGCGGCTGGTGCCCACCCCAACACTGGATGATGCGGGTTTGATCGACGGGTTTTCCCCGGCTTTCCCTCCCAAACTATCAAAGAGGAAGGAGGCACCGTTGTTTGCACTCTGTGTTGAGTCCGCACCTGAGAAGAAAACAGTAGGATCCTGCCCAGTACTGCTTTCGGCTATGTTACGGTGTCGGGGCAGCGCCAAGTCAACCAAATGATTGATTATCCGACTCACTAGGCACTGTTGATATATAAAACATCATATATTTTGAATGGTGAAGGCAGTAAGTCCTGCTTCAGTTTCACATGGTGCTTGCCATGTTGTGCTGGAGCAGCCCGAACTGTCTTCACCTTTTTTTATGTCGACGGTTTTGACTAAACATCCTGAAAAAGCGTCACCGAGCGCATTCAGTTACTGCCCGCTACCAGAGATTGAGCTATGCCTCATTGAAGCACTTGGTCAAGGAAGGTCGCGTGGATGTGGGGGAACATCTTTAAAGTCTTGCCTGAATTTTCTATACTGTTCGCAGTATTCCCTTAGATGGGATTCTCCTCCCCCGTGAGGAAGCTCTTTATGAGCCGTTGTGTCTGGGCCTACCCCCCAGCCACAACGTAACGCGAACAGTAACCACAAATAGAACGTGCCTCGGACCGCCCGCCCGGATAGGCGATGAGATTGGTGATGACTCTGGCGAGATACAGGCCTTTTCATGTCCGAGCAACGGCGCGTCGGCCCCTCCGTCAAGTGCGGAGGGCCGCACTGTTCTGAATACCTGCCCTGAGTGCGGTAGGTGCTTTGACAGCAAAAGGGGAGTAGGGGTGCATCGGCGACGAGCGCATCCTGAAACCTATCATGCTGAGGTGGAGGACACAAAGGCAGCAGCCATTGTAAACCGAAGGTGGACCGATGAGGAGACACGTCTCCTTGCCGCAGCAGAGCTTCACCTCGGGGGTGAAGCAGCCACCATGACCATAAATCGGGCTCTACACAACCAATTTCCAAATCGTACAATCGAAGCCATTAAGGGGAAAAGACGCCAAGTTGGCTATAAGTCAATACTGGCGGAAGAAAGGAAGAGAGCAGGGGATGCCTTGATTGACCACGCTGAGAAGGTAGAGGATGCAGAGCTTCTGCCTGTGACCTCACGCGCTGAAAGTGTGGCTAGTTGGAAGGACTCATTCCGGAGTGCCATTCTTCAAGCTCTCCCAGAGCTTGGGGACGAGGAAGGAGAAATCCGACCTATGACTGAACTAGAACACCAGTTCCAAATGTTTCTGTACGGGAAGAGGGTGGAAGATGTAAAGGGAAAGAAAAGGGTGGTGGAGAAGAAAGGGTGTCAGCGGACTCCCCCAAACCGATACCACAGGCGGAGGATGGCCATGGGCCAGGTTCGATCCCAATACGACAGAAACCCGGAGCGAACCGGAAAGAACATTATAAATGACACAAGGATGGACGAGTCGCCGACAGTCACACCGGATGCGCAATTTGATTTTTGGGGGGGTTTATTCTCTTCTTCATCCGTTCGAGACACGCGAGACCCAATCCGACTGAACTCTGTCCAATGGGGCCTTATAGCTCCGCTCACAGAACAGGAGGTGAAGGATACAAGGAGGAGGATGAAGTCTGGAGCCGCTGGACCAGACAGGTTGAGAATTGACCAACTGCGTGCA
The DNA here is from genome assembly GCF_007210705.1 of Tigriopus californicus. Lineage (NCBI taxonomy): Eukaryota > Metazoa > Arthropoda > Copepoda > Harpacticoida > Harpacticidae > Tigriopus > Tigriopus californicus. Next base: position 3,039 of record NW_026738593.1, read on the forward strand.
CTCGACTCTAAGGCGCTCACTGCTTACTTCAATGGGTGCCTCTTCCACCAGAGACAGCCTAAGTTCCTGAAAGCAGGGAGGACCACCTTGATCCCCAAGGTGAAGAACCCGACCAGCCCAGGCGACTATAGGCCTATAACTCTGAGCTCAGTGGCGCTAAGACTCTTCCATGCTGCCATTGCAAG
>NW_026738593.1:13223-18223 GCF_007210705.1 Tigriopus californicus
CTCTTTCACACGACGAACCACTCGTGCTGGACCGAGACCTCGGGTGAAGTTGGTGGCGAGTTTCGACTTGCTGCCAGCCCCGGGTGTTTGGCTTCGGCGCGGGCGGGTAGTTAAGGAGGCTCGTATAGCGAGTGTCTTTGCTGACACGGCCTTCTATTCTGTCGTGAGTAGGTCGGCGGCGTCTCCGACCCGTCTTGAAACACGGACCAAGGAGTCTAACATGTGTGCGAGTCAATGGGTTGTCTAAACCCATAGGCAGAGTGAAAGCAAAGGTGGCTTCATGTCACTGAGGGGTGATGTCCTTGTGATCGCAACCCCGGCACTTCGTAGAGACCTCGCTTCTCGCGGAGTAGCAAGAGCATACACGTTGGGACCCGAAAGATGGTGAACTATGCCTGGCCAGGTTGAAGTCAGGGGAAACCCTGATGGAGGACCGTAGCGATTCTGACGTGCAAATCGATCGTCGGAGCTGGGTATAGGGGCGAAAGACTAATCGAACCATCTAGTAGCTGGTTCCTTCCGAAGTTTCCCTCAGGATAGCTGGTGCTCGTTATCGAGTTTCATCCGGTAAAGCGAATGATTAGAAGCCTTGGGGACGAAACGTCCTCAACTTATTCTCAAACTTTAAATGGGTGAGATGTGTGACTTGCTTGAGTGAAGCCACACAACGAATCGGAGTGCCAAGTGGGCCATTTTTGGTAAGCAGAACTGGCGCTGTGGGATGAACCAAACGTCGGGTTAAAGTGCCAAAGTGGGCGCTCATCAGATCCCATGAAAGGTGTTGGTTGCTTAAGACAGCAGACGGTGGCCATGGAAGTCGGAATCCGCTAAGGAGTGTGTAACAACTCACCTGCCGAAGCAACTAGCCCTGAAAATGGATGGCGCTAAAGCGCCCCACTTATACCCGACCGTTGCGGCAGAGCAGACCCATTGTGGTCCTCACGCCGCAACGAGTAGGAAGGTCGCAGGGGTGGCGCGGAAGGCTCTGAGAGTGATCTTGGCTGGAGCCCCCCTGGTGCAGATCTTGGTTGTAGTAGCAATAACTCCAGAGAGGCCCTGGAGGACCGAAGTGGAGAAGGGTTTCGTGTGAACAGCCGTTGAACACGAGTCAGTCGATCCTAAGGCTTAGGGGAAGCCTTAATCAAGCGTTTGGAGAAATTTTTTTTTTTACGAAAAAAATACCAAATGAGAGCCGAAAGGGAATCTGGTCCATATTCCAGAACCTGGTAGCGGAATCGTTCGGACCCTCGTATCCGTCGTGGCAACGCGACACGACCAGGAGACGCCCACCGAAGCTCTGGGAAGAGTTGTCTTTTCTGCATAAGCCGCCGAGGCCCTGGAATCCTCTTGCAGGGAGAATGGGTTTTGGCATTGGCGAAGAGTGCTGCAGTTCTCGCAGCATCCACGAGTGGTCGGTGGGACCTTGAAAATCCTGGGGAGATTACGGCGGACTCGCACCAGCTCGTACCCATATCCGCAGCAGGTCTCCAAGGTGAACAGCCTCTGGTCGATAGAATAATGTAGGTAAGGGAAGTCGGCAAATTGGATCCGTAACTTCGGGATAAGGATTGGCTCTGAGGGTTGGGATGATCGGGCTTTGTGCAGGAAGCAGGTGTGTTCATCGGCGGGCCTGGGTGATCTTTCGGGACAAACCCGGTCCCGTTCACGAGCCTCTGTGGATTGCCATTGCTTCGCGGAGCCCTGCCCTTCACGGGGCGGGTGTTTCTCCGTTCGGTCATCGATCAACAACCAGCTCAGAACTGGCACGGACAAGGGGAATCCGACTGTCTAATTAAAACAAAGCATTGCGATGGTCAGAGAGTGATTTTGACGCAATGTGATTTCTGCCCAGTGCTCTGAATGTCAAAGTGAAGAGATTCGTCCAAGCGCGGGTAAACGGCGGGGATAACTATGACTCTCTTAAGACTCTCTTAATGTGTGGAACCTTTACGTGGTAAGAGAGATAAGTACCCTGTGTGTCCACAGGGGAAACTAACATCACACGGGGAGTGCACAGCGAATGCTGGCACGACTGGGCCAAGGGAACCCCAGTCCGGAGCGTCAGGTGAAGTTATGCTTCCACTGCTTAAGACTTGCCCAGTCACGTGCACCCTCACAGCAAGGCGACTGGTGCCCACCCCAAACACTGGATGATGCGGGTTTGATCGACGGGTCTTCCCCGGCTTTCCCTCCCAAACTATCAAAGAGGAAGGAGGTACCGTTGTTCGCACTCTGTGTTGAGTCTGCACCTGAGAAGAAAACAGTAGGATCCTGCCCAGTACTGCTTTCGGCTATGTTACGGTGTCGGGGCAGTGCCAAGTCAACCAAATGATTGATTATCCGACTCACTAGGCACTGTTGATATATATAACATCATATATTTTGAATGGTGAAGGCAGTAAGTCCTGCTTCAGTTTCACATGGTGCTTGCCATGTTGTGCTGGAGCAGCCCGAACTGTCTTCACCTTTTTTTATGTCGACGGTTTTGACTAAACATCCTGAAAAAGCGTCATTGTGCGCATTCAGTCACTGCCCGCCACCAGAGATTGAGCTATGCCTCATTGAAGCACTCGGTCAAGGAAGGTCGCGTAGATGTGGGGGAACATCTTTAAAGCCTTGTTTCAACAGTCCTTAAATGGACAAACATCCCTTCGGGGATTCCACCCCTTAACTGGGGTTAGCTGCAAAGGGGTCAACTTCCCTGGCGCGGCGAATCATCTCTCCTGGTTATGAAATTAAAAGCCTCGTCTCGGTCCCCCCCGGTAGTGCGGGGGCGTGATGAGGTGGTGCGGACACTACCTCAACCGGTAATGGACTCTGGCGTTCAGACCGCCACCTCTGCAGAGACAGGGGAAAAGACTACTCCGTCACGTACGGAGGGTCTTACTAGGATGTTAGCGTGCCCGGAGTGCGGGAGGTCCTTTAAAGGGAAGGGTGGACTTGGAGTCCACAGGAGACGCATGCATCCGGAGGCCTACCATGCGCAGGTAGAAGACGACAAAGCGGCAGCAATTGTCAACAAACGGTGGACAGATGAGGAGGTAAGACTCCTTGCCAGTGCTGAGCTACGGCTCAGTGCAGCGGACGGGATCATGGCGATAAATCGGCAATTGACCAGCATATTTCCTAATCGTACATTGGAAGCCATTAAAGGCAAACGACGGCAGGCTGGCTACTTAGCCATCCTTTCAGAAATGAGAGAGAAAGAAGGTGAGGACCTTCAAGAAGAGCACTCGACAGAAGGGGAAGCAGTAGATGAGCCTGTGGAACCGGTGTCGGAAAATCAATGGGAGTGTGCATTCAGCAGTGCCATCACCCAAGCCCATCCGGGGCTAGGGAATGAGGAAGGAGCTATCCTTCCCATGGAACAAATTGACCACCTGTTCCAGACGTTTCTTTACGGCAAGGTACTGGACGTGCAGACGCGATCAGCTCCTCGTGGAGGAGGAAGCAACGAGGGCAATAGAGCCCCACCCACCCGGAAGAAGGACCGGAGGATCCCGCCTAATCGGTATCACCGACGCAGGATGGAAATTGGGAAGTTGCGATCGCAGTACGACCGGAACCCGGAGCGGACGGGAAAGAACGTCATCAACGGCACAGTATTGGATGCACCCCCAGAGATTGACCCGAATGCCCAATTTGAATTCTGGAAGGGTATCTTCTCGAAACCATCAATAAAGGATACGAGACCACCTCTTAACATCAACCCCATCCAATGGGACCTGATGTCTCCGCTCAAAGTGGAGGAAGTGGTGGCAACTCGGAAGGGGATGAAAAACGGGGCCCCGGGAGGAGATGGTATGAAGGTTACCCAATTGCGTGCTCTGAATGCAGGACACCTCACTGCCTTCTTTAATACGTTCCTTCTACATCAAAGACTGCCTGACTTCCTCAAGGTTGGACGGACTACCTTAATTCCTAAGGTAAAGGACGCCTCTACCCCTGGGGATTTCAGGCCGATCACTCTAAGTTCGGTGGTGCTCCGGCTCTTCCATGGTGTCATTGCAAAAAGATTGGCGAAGATCCCACTGACTCCACGCCAAAAGGGGTTTAGAGCTCTGGATGGCTGTGGAGAGAATGTGTGGCTCTTAAAAATACTGTTGAGTAAGCGGATTAAAGAACTGAAGCCGCTGAATCTGGCCTTTTGTGACGTCAGGAAGGCGTTCGACACTGTAAGTCATGAGAGTATGCTCAGGGCGTGCCGATCAGTGGGTATCCCACCACCATTGGTGAATTACCTCAAGATGGCGCACCAAGGGCTAACAACTGTGCTGGTGTCGGATCCAAACTCACGAAGCATGGATTGTACCGTAGGGGTTAGACAGGGTGACCCTGTCTCCTGCCACATATTCAACTTCGTGATGGCAGCAGCTGTGGCGGAGATTGACAACGCGGTGGGCGTTTCGGTGGGCGATGCCGGTCTCCTAAACTATGGTATGCTGGCTGATGACACCTTCTTGGTGGCTGAAACACCAAGGGGGCTGAAACGGACATTTGGCCAGTTCGAAAGGCAATTAGAACTCTGTGGGATGAGTCTCAATCCGTCAAAGTGCAAGACACTACAAATAGCATCTTGGAAGGCAAAGAAGAAATGGTTTGTGGCACGAAATCCCATCGTGACCGCATCTAATGGCACCATGGTGGAGACAATGACCATCTCAGACACATACCGATACTTAGGAGTGGAGATGGGAGCACGGGGAACACAGGCGCCCAGTAATATCGAAATTAGTAAACAATTGGCGAATCTGAAGGCTTGCCTGTTGAAGCCACATCAGAAACTTCACATCCTTCGCGCAATTGTTTTGCCGTCACAATATTACAAAAGCACCCTAGCGGAGTACAAGCCCAGGAGTTGGAAAGCGACCGACAAACTTGTCAGGAAGTTTGTAAGGGAGGTGTTACACCTGCCCCATGATACTCCGCTAGGATTCTACCACGCGTCCCACAAGATGGGAGGACTGGGAATTCCCAGCTTGTTCACGACAGTGAACCGC